>NW_006408988.1:338410-344810 GCF_000296735.1 Chrysochloris asiatica
CATCTCAATGTACAGAAAACAAAAATCCTCACCACTGGAACAATAAACAACATTCTTATCAATAGAGAAAAGATTGAAGTTGTCAAAGACTTCATTTTTCTTAGATCAACCATCAACACTCATGGAAACAGTAGTCAAGAAATCAAACGATATATTGCATTAGGAAAATCTGCTGCACAAGACCTTTTTAAAGTGTTGAAGAGGAAAGATGTCAGCTTGAGAACTGAGGTATGCCTGACCCAAGTCATGGTATTTTGAATAACCTCATATGCATGTGAAAGTTGGACAGTGAACAAGGAAGATCCGAGAAGAATTGATGCATTTGAGTTGTGGTGTTGGAAGAGATATCGAAAGTGCCATGGATTGCCAAAAGAACAAACAGATCTGAGTTGGAATAAGTGCAGCAAGAGTGCTCCTTAGAGGCCAGGATGGCAAGACTTCAACTCTCATACTTTGGACATATTGTCAAGAGCAACCAATCACTGGAGAGGGATCATGTTTGGTAAGGTCAAAGAAAAAGAGGAAGACCCTGAGAAAGATGGATTTTCAAAGTGGCAGCATCAATGGGCTCAAACATGGCAACAATTGTGAGGTTAGTCCAGGACTGGCCAGTGTTTCATTCTGTTGTGCATAGGGTTGCTATGAGTTTGTGCTGACTTGATGGCACCTAACCGCAAACAAGCCTCCTAACCTGTGAGAGAATATATTTATGGTTGTTAAAGCCAATCAATTGTGGTATTTCTGCTATAGCAGCACTAGCCAACTAAGGCAATTGTGAATTCTAATAGCTCAATATTCCTCTTTGTAGACATTTGAAATCCAGATAGGAGAAGAGTCTTGTTCAAAATTAGATTGCTAATTACATAAATTGTTGTTTTTGTTGAGTGCCATAGAGTCAGATCTGGCACATAGTGACCCTGTATAGAGTTTCTGAGGAGTGACTGATAAGTGTGAACTGCCAACCTTACAGTTCAAACTGATCTTGCAGTCTAGTGCTTATCCTACAGTACCACATGTAAACTCAGGCCTGCAGATTTCCTTCTTGACACTATTTCTATTGTACTCTTTCATCAAGCCTGTCTACTGTGTGCCAACAAATATGGTGGACTTTAAAATATTTGTGATGTGGGATAATATCTACCAACAAGGAGTTTGTCTTTGGCCTTTTCTACTCATGCTCCAGTTATTATACAGGTGAAGTTTACTTTGAGCTTTAAGAGCTTCATATTAAGCATCATCTTTTATAAACATCTTCATGGTCTGAGCTTTCCGAACTTTTATTGTCCAGACTCTAGTCCACTCATAATTCTTTTTGGATTGTTTGTTCTTCAAAGTCAGTGTTTCATGCAATGAACTTTCTCTAAAATCTGGCATTCATTTCTATTTCCAACTTGTCTTTCTAGTTTTTTGCCCTTTGAAATAAGAGACTTGGAGTTCACTACAGAGGCCTTTCTTTACACTCTCCTGAAGTGAATGTGTTTGTGCTCTTCTTTGGAAATTTAAGTATTGAAAAGGACCATGATTTAAAGTTATGGGTAAGTGCTGACAATTTGACTATATCCTCATAATGATTTGATTTGGGGGATATGAGCACACGACCAGTTTAACCGCTGACAGCAGACATCTGAAGTTACTCTTTCTCAGAAGAAAAGGTCAGTAGGGGTCCTTTCTCATTAATCCACTAGAAACCTGGCCTTCAGTGTAGGAAAATTCATTACACACACAAATTTAAAAAGAACAACTTCTAATCTGTATACCCATATCACTCTCATTTATTCCAACTCACAATGAGCTATGAAATTTTGTGGCACCCTATAAACTTGTTGAGTCATTAGCCTGGCTGGTTAATGGAGGAAAACTAAATTCCTGTTCCTGCATAATGACACTTATTCACAGTAGACATTTGCATCACTGGAAAACAATAAAACCTCATCCTTCATAATGAATTTCTGGGCTGACAAAGAGGAAAATATAGTGTTGTGGGACAGCTATGAATATAAAACAAGCTTAATAAAGAAATAGTGACAAATTACATTATGTAAAATATAATGCAATAAAAAATGTTAGTAACTCATTGCAAATGTCATAAATAATCTAAATAGTTTTTGACTGTCAAGGCCTTGAAAAATATATTCCTTTAAAACGAAGTGCAGAAAAGATGTCATTTTAATTGCCATCACATTTTGACAAGCTTGGAGATGCCCATATTTGCTAAATTTAGACACGTGTTCATGATGAAACGAAGGAAGAGATACAATTAACTAGTTTTCCATCTCAGTGTTGATCTGACAAAAAAGCTGTCAGCACTGGTAAACTACAGTGTTGATATTTTGATTTTAGATAAATATTTGTACAATGTGTTAATCAATTTAGAAAGTGCATCTTTACAAAATAGGCCAAGGTTCAGAGCTTATATTTGAACACAAAGAAAAAGACAGTTGTCAAATATATATTTCTAATCAAAAGTTGTAGCTTTTGGAAAACTAGTAGCTAGCTATTATTAATGAATTTGATTGAAACACTGGCTTAGAATTGAAGGCCTTACAGGTTAGAAGGTAATTATTTTTTTCTAAGGTAGAAGGTAATTATTTTTTTTCTACTTATTGATCACTTCTCTCAATTACGTACTCTTTTTACCATTTAATACCTTATGAGTTTCTTATCTGGATATTATTGGTTGTTGTATGCTGTCGAGTCAGTTAAGCACTGTTAATTCTAAGCAATGCACCCATTCAACATAGTTCTCCCTACATCAGTTTTATTTTTACATCTTTTACATTCTGAAGACTCTCGCTGGAGTACTGGAGGAATAGCTAAGACAATTTCAACATCTGTGATATTGTAAAAAAACAGAGCTGTTTTACTGCTGACTCCTTAGGAATAGAGATGCTGTAGCCTATCCCTGCACTCTGTGCTAACTCCTAAGATGACCCTTCTACCCCCAAAAAATGAACCACCACGTACCTACTTCTTCACCCTGGTTATAAATAAAAAGGAATTCATTTCATTGTTTTATACCTTAATTTCCCACTAAATATCTTACTATGCCTTGTAATAAAATTTTTATTTTGTCCTTGACTTATACAGGAGCTTTTCATTCTGGAGCACATTTGAAGTTTGAGCATTGGACACTTGACATTGCAAAACAAAGACTCTAAAACTCACCAATCACATATCAGTGATTTCCTTTGGTGGTGGTGGTGGTGTGCCGTGAAATCAGTTCTGACTCACAATGACCCAGCATAGGGTTCCTGAGGCTGTAAATATTTATGGGAGCAGAGAGCCTCATCTTTCTCCTGCAGAACATCTGGTAGTTTTGAACTGCTCACCTTGAAGTTAGCAGCCTGACTGATAACCACTACGCTACCAGAGCTCCTTTCAAACCCTCTAGAGGTGAGGTATATCCCAATTCAAGTATCGTTTTTCAATCCTTATGAAATAACTAGGTTGGCATTGATATGTTGATCATATTGAATTTTTTTAAAAAACACAGATGTATATTCATCAAAGAACAGTGTAAATTACTTGTTTTCAGTCTTCCTAATATATTTTCCTCCTAATATATATATATAAGGAGTTTTAGTGTGGCACTGTTGGTTAATGTGTTGGACTGCAAGGGTGGTTTTAACCACAAGGTCTGCAATTTAATCTCACTAGTCTCTCCTATATAGGGTAGCTATAAGTCAGAACTGACTCAATTGCACTTAACCACAAAAATATATGTAAAATTATTTACCATGTTTCCTTTTAATTTTTTCTGAGCTCTATTCTATTTCAGCTCAGTCTTTATGCTGGTATCCTTATACAAAACCAACAATTATTCTGGATCAACTTGTTATTGAAAATAATTTATACATGGTTTCCATTTTTTAAATTTGTTATTGTGAAATGGGTTCACAGAGCAGATTAATTTTCCATTCAATGATTCTTACACATTTTGTTTCATTCATTGATTGCAATTCCCACAATCCCTATGAAATGGGTAGGTTGGCATTGATATATTGATCATATTGAATTTTTCATCCCACTTCCTCCAGTGTTTCCTATTTCCAGTGTTCCTCCTTCCTAAGGCTTCCAAACTTTTTCCTTAGATAAATGTTAGTCTTTTTATCCCAATTAAATGACTAATTATTCTAAGGTATACATACCTAACTGGTGTTATTGTTCCCTTTGTAAAACTTTCAGGTTTTTGACTGAGAATTGAGCCATGAGAGTGAGTTCATTCCCAGCCCTGAAGGATTACTAAAGGCTGTAGTACTGTTATGGTGCTATGGGTTAATGCATTGGCCTGCAAAGTCAATTTGAACCACAAGGTTGGTGGTTCAAGTTCACCAGCTTCTCCGTGGAAACCCTGTACTGGGTCTCTATGAGTTGGAAGTGACTCAAAAGCACTTAACAACATAGCCTCTATCCTACCTGTTGTTGTTGAGTTCATTCTGAATCATAATAACCCTGTACAGGGTTTCTGAGACTATAAATCTTTTTGAGGAGCAGAAAACCAAATCTTCCCATGAAGCAACTGGTGGGCTTGGCCCTTGTGTTATAGATTTCTGTTCCTATTTCGAGGAGTTTAAATATGTAGGAATCTCAGAGTCCAAAGCACATTGGTAGTAAAATACCTTATTCCTGCTTCTGTGATGATTCTTTTTTATACACGTCAGAGTTCCAGGTTTTTACAATCATGGTTAACCCTATTAGTCACTCACAACTGAATCATTTAATCCTGTCAGCATCTTCTCCCACTTCTCTGACCTATATCCACCAGGGCAAAAATGTTGTTTTTGGGGAGTTTACAAAGATTATGACTCAAAAGAAACATTATAATTCACTATAGAGCAATGGGCATCTCTTTGCTGCAAATATATCCATGACTATGGTGGAGACTACAGAGGGAAAATTATGAAATTTCTTAGACATAACAAAACACCTTGAGGGAATGAGTCACCGAGTCTAAGGTTCAGGATTATAGTCTCAGAGGAACTGTAGGTCAATAACCATAACATAATCTACAAAGACAATGTTCTACATCCTTCTTTGCTAAATATTGACTAGGATCTTGAAAAGCTCATGCGTTGCTATCTAAGTTGTAACTATCAGTCTCTCCCTGTCCAGATTACAGAAGAGTGAGGGTGGAGGCAGGACTTGATGGAGGATAGGGTAGAAGTGCAGTGACTATTTCTGTCAGCAATAACACAGAATACCAGATAAAGCAGGTTCAGGGGACAGTTTCAGAACTCTCAACAACATACATATTTTAAAATTTTAAGGCTTATAGCCAGTGGGATTTGTAGCAGAAGCAAGAAATCAAGTGCTTTTGAGTCTGCCAGGTTCAGCAGCACCTGCAGCCACCATCTTGGGCAAGACTAAGCTGGGGAAGGATCAAAGCCACCAAGGACTGATGCCTGATGGATACTCGGAGATAAACATTCTTTTTTGGGGGGATCTGTTCATAGATCTCTTTTATTATTTGTATCTGTTCATAGATCTCTTGCTGTCTGCACACCTCCATTCTTGTGATTAGAGGGGTTGCCCGAGCAAGTGTACCACCCCCACCCCTGGAGAGTTCTATTACTCATGCATACAGATCTCAAAATTTAAAGGAAGAGTTTCCATTTAAAAGCAAACAGCAGTATTAAACAGCCACAGTCTGCCATAAAGTATTTATCACTAGGAAAAATGAAAGAATGGGGATTGTGCAGTGGGAAAGAGACAGACTGAAAACAAAACAGGCCAAAAATTAAATCCTGAGTTATGTCATAATGAACAACAGTAGCATCTTGAAATTTCTCAGATGGTCTTGGAGACAAGAAGCTGAAAGAGGATATTAAAGTCATACTCATATAAGGCTACAGATTTTTTTTCTTCTTCTTCTCTATTTTCTGTGCTTATACAATACAGTATACAATCTGTCTTTTTTGCTGGTGCTATTTTGTTATTTTTGGTCCATTTTTACCTTTAGGGGATCTTTCTCTCCCTACTTTACCCAAGAAGAGAAAGCAATTGCTATCATATAGTCAAGCTACAATCACATGCTACAAAATTACACAACAGAGGCAAGAACCAATATCAGCTTCCATACACCAGGTAGGAAGCCAAAACCTGTGACAGAGACTCTGAGCTTAAGTAATAAGAAGAATAATAAGAAAGGAAGCCTATTTATTGATCACATCTACCTGGAAGCAATCAGAAAACATAAAAACTACCAAAACACAAATTCATGCAAGTTTTAAGGCCACATCTAACTACTGAATATGCCCAAAAAATAGAAACAGATGACCACATCAGCACATGTCCAGAAGCAAGATAAAGTGATTAAGACAAATGAACAGAAGGTAGACCTACACTCCATACTGGAAGGAGGGCAGGTTTTGAAAAGGCCTGAGAAGGAATTCAAAAAAAT
>NW_006408988.1:345929-346920 GCF_000296735.1 Chrysochloris asiatica
GGATAAAATAGACTGTCTTAAATGGAGGGAAAAGTTAATGGAATATAAGGTAACCTCAAAGAAAATTGACACTTCACAACATACCAAGAAAATGAAAATCCAGGAAGAACATGGAAACATTAAAACTATAAGGAAATTGACAAGAAAGAACACTAAAAACATGAACTCAGCACAAGAAGACACGCAGAATGAAGAAGACAGCAACACTACCAAAAACCTAACATAACAACAGCAGTTAATCCATACCTATCTACAAAGTCAAATATTACAACAAAATGTGCAAAGATCTGGAGTCAGAAAACCAAAAAGGAAGAACACGTTCAGCATTTCTCAAGCTGGGTGAACTGAAGCAAAAATTCAAGCGTCAACTTTCATTACTGAAGGATTCTCCAGACAAATTAATGAATGATGTTGTTATTGTTGTTAAGTGCCATCGAGTCATTTCCGACCCATAGCGACCCTGTACAGGGTTTCCGAGGCTGTAAATCTTTACGGGAGGAGAACGCCTCATCTTTCTTTAGAAAGCATCAAAAGAAGATGGAAAGAATACACAAAGTCACTGTACCAAAAGGAAATGATTGATGTTCAACCATTTCAAATACAAACCATTTGTGACCCAACAGAATGAGGAAATCATCCGACAATCTCTTTGATATCTGATGTGAGTAAAGTTTTACTAAAGGTAATACAGAAATGGCTGCAAGCATGCAATGACAGAGAACTTTCAGAGGTTCAAGTGGATTCAGAATAGGATGTGGAACAAGGGATATCATTGCTAATGTCCAATGGTTCTTGGCTGAAAGCAGAGCATATCAGAAAGATGTTTACCAGTGCTTTATTGACTATGCAAAGGATTTCGATTGTGTGGATCATGACAAGCTATGGACAACATTGAGAAGTATGAGTATTCCTGAACACTTAATTGTGCTCATGAGTTACTTGTACATGGACCATGAGGCAGCTGTTCGAACAGAACATGGGAACACTGAAT
>NW_006408988.1:349111-353678 GCF_000296735.1 Chrysochloris asiatica
GGACCCTGTATAGGGTTTTCGAGGAGCAGCTCGTGAGCTTGAACTACCATTATGCTGAGTGAAATTAGTCAGTCAGAAAAAGACAAATGTTGCATAAGACCTTTATTGTAAAAGCAATTACTTTGTTGGTTACCAGTGGGGTTGGTGGGGGGTGAGGGTTGGTCTAAGTGGAGGTAGACGATAATAGAGCACAGGTTAGTAGGCAGACACATCATAGCTTGGGTGCTAGGGATGGAAGTGCACAAGGGGGAGGGGTGGAAGAACAAGGTAGATTGGAGAACACTGAGACAGGTTTGGCTGGGCTAAATGGAACAGAGGTGGATACTGATGCATACCCAACCTTGGAACAACAGAGCTCTGTGATACAGGGATCAAAGCATAGTTGAAGAGGGGAAATAATTCTACGATGCTTTACTATCTTATGAATATTTGTTTCCCTCGCCTACTATTGTAAAATGGACACTTGAAATGGATAGAGGAAATGTTCGAAACATTACAGAAAGCTTGCAAGCCCGTTCTCAGCCTATAACTGGAATACCTAAAAGAGGTTATAGAACTTGCCCAGAGAAATAGACCTCCTGCAGAGCTTTTGCAGTGTATAGGACATTAGGTTGAAATTGGGACCCATCCAGAACCTTCTGAGGTGGGACATTCCCATTAGAAAGCATTAGCAGACCATCCTGGGACAGCTAGAGCTACAGAAGATAACATCTTCAAAAAAAGATCACCAGGAAAAATTCCCCTAAAAATGGCAGTATGACTGGCTACTACATGCATAAGCAAGTTGTTTGTTGGAAAGTCATCAAGGCAAGCAATCAGGTTCATTCAGGACATATCTCCCTCTAAGACTGAAACTCAAAGGGAACACATAAGCAGGCATGTAAGCTTACTGGCCTCTACATTGGTCTATTGGTGAGTGGAAGAAGGAGAAATGCATTAATGAAGAAATGGGCTGAGTTCAACAATGTTCCATAGACTCCCATTGACCTGGAAATGAGGAAAGAAGAGGAAGGGCTGGTTGGTCCAAAGTGTGATGAGACCTGGGGACACCTTAGCTTATGGACAAGGACATAGCCACAGTTGGCTGTAGGTGAGAGTAAAGCATCCAGTTGATATGAAGTTGGGGGAGATTCACAATAACACCCAAACTTGCAGATAGTAGCCATTTGACTTAGCCTTGATGGCTTGATAATCAGAACTTGACTAGAAGAAGATTTAAAAAAAGAAAGAAAACAATGTTTATTAAAGGAAACGAGTGTATATTGCTACAGTTGAATGAACTTGTCCTATACTCATGGAGGTAGTAACTCTAAATACCAACAGAGAGTGAAGGAGTCTTCACATCAAGTGTCAATGCTATACACCCTGTACACAGGGTAAATAAGGACAGGCAACTTAGATATTGGCTACCTAAAATGAGGGGGCAATAAAAGCACAAAATGACTGGCTTACAAGGTTTCAAGTAGAAATTTAAGATTGTGTGGGGGATGAAAGAGTCCCTATTGAATAGTTTTCATCTTGTCTATATGGGTCTGGTTAAAAAAGATGGGGTTAAGATTCTTATAATTCAATAGTGAATAATGGTTAGCATGACTAATTGTGACTATCACAATTGTAAAGGTAGCAGTTTTATAACAAAAACAGGAGAGTAGTTAATCTTGAAGTCCAGAAACAGAAGGCCCAAGGACCATCAAGGGAGAAGAGTAGAAGCAGAATATGTGATCTTATCCAGAGAAGCAGCAACAGGAGAGATGGAGGCAGAGATGGGGGCATGGAGAGAGGGAGCAGCTGAGGACTCTAGAATCATGGGAAGTGAGGGACTAAGAGCTGGCGGCCAGGAGGCAGACTTGCAGAATGTGTCCTTTGGTGGTGTAAATTATTATATTTGCCCGAGTGTTTAAAAAACAACAACAACAGAGCTAAAGTGATGACAGAGAAATACTGCTAACTGATGGTACATGGAGGGGATTATAAACATTGTAATGAAACAAGGTGTATTATTTGTTGAATGTGAAACTGATGATCTGCCCTGTAAACTTTCACTCAATCTACAATAAAAACCTTAAAAAAGAAAAGAAAAGAAAAAATGAACTAGAATTTAAGTAGAACCTGTGAGAATCTTGGATTCTTTTTTCTGATTTTTTAGGGCGTATGGTGTAACTTCTTTTTCAAATAAAAATAAAAAAAATATATTTTTTTAAAATTAGCAAGGAAAATTGAAAACATGGAAACAGTTAGTTCCTTGGACTACTGAATCACATAAATATCAGCCTCCATATTCTGAGATCAAAACTAGATGGTGGCCAGCTACTAATATATTAAGCTTTCTTTATGCTCTGTTCATTGTTTCAGTCCTTCTTCAATACAGTGTCCATCTATTTGACACTAATTCATGGTGATCTTACATACAACAGGATGAAACATTGACTGGTCCTCTACCATCTTCATGATTACTGCGATGTTTGAGTACTTTCCTGTGATTACTGCGTCAGTTCATCTCATCAAGAGCTTCCCATGTTTTCAATCTTCATCAACCATAATGTCCTTTTTTAGAGATAGGTCTTTCCTGATGAAATATCTGAAGTAAGAAAGCTGAAATACTGACATTCTTACTTCTAAAGAACATTCTCACTGCATTTCTTCTAAGAGTGATGTTATTTACCTTTTGCAATTTGAATTATTTTTAAGCTGTATATTTTGTGCATAGAAAACCATATTCTTGATGTTGCTAAATGTTGTTTGTGTTCCATATATTATGGAATCGCATTGGCTCCACATGATAAACAATGAAATGAGAACCACAATGTCTTTGTTCAAGCCTACTAGCCCCTCTGCTAGAAAAATACGAGTCTTTCTGCTCTCTAAAAGATTTAAAGCCTTGGAAACCCTATACAGGGCCACTCTGAGTTGGAGCAGACTTGATGGCTCTTAGGATCAAATACAATCATGTTTTATTGGGTCTAGAATTTTAATTCTAATTATTCATACTTTCATGTATGAGGTACATAACTGTAACAATATGACTTAGATATAAATACATAAAATATTTATAAGGAATATGCAGTCAGACATATAAAGCAACTGTAATTGACTTTACTCTTGTAAACAGAAAAGTTTCAAACTGGGGCCACTTATATCAGATGTGAGAATGACAGGGTCAGCATGCATTCCCAGAAGAAAATAGTCAGGATGTAAACCATTTATTCATGGGAAGAACTTATCAAGATGTAAACAATTTGCTGTTAGAAAAAATGTGTTCATGACTGTAATTGTATATAACCAGACTGCCTGGTGCCATTCACATAGGTGTGGTAACTCATTCTCTCCCAGCCAAGAGGCTGACCTTTACATTTCAAGGGACTTCAAGCTGAAGTTGATCTTATTCATAATCAATCATTTATTCTTTATGCATACAGACACCTCTTTCTGCTTTCACTATAGAGTATGTTGTATTTTTCCTTAAGTCTGCCAGCTCGAGCTATACTGTTACTCATAAAACTCTCTTCTTTCACTCCTAACAGAGTACAAAATTTTGTTCTTTGACATCCTTTAGCTTACTTTCAGATATAAAATTGCCCATACAAATTGATGCAAAATGATGTGTAATTGATTATGATTGATCGAAAATATTTAGTATGGAGCTGAGTGTTGACTACTGCCATGCCAACCAGAGTAGTAATTGAATTGATGGTAAAGGTAAGCTTTAGTAATTGGTAGCATTTGAGAACTTGGCTTTTATATACCCCTTAATCGTCATGGTAGCACAGTGAGGTACATGATAAAACTGTGTCATGCATTGTAAAATGCTGGCGACAGCATCGCAAGTACTGAGAAGCTGTGGCCCTGTGACAAAATGGATGAAAATCCAACCCCGAGGCCCTCCTCAGGATTGCAAGCCATGGACCTTGAGGGCCAAGGAAGTGACCTCCTGAAGTCCTGGGTTCATAGGCTTTTTGTGAACTCACTGAATGGCTACCTCTGTACAAGTCCTTCTAGTCTCATATTGTTCATTCTGTACTTGTTCTTCATGCTCTTAACTCCGGTAATTTTAGCTTCTGGGAAAATGGTTTCTTTTGATATCAATGTACATAATGCCTCTTTTAATGGCAGTACTTTGAATGTCACTGCCTTAAAAGATATTAGCAGTGCGTGAGGTCTTGGGAACAGATCTCTTTGAGGAACAGGCGGTGGCCACCTGGGAGGAATGTTAGAACTGCTTGTGATCTAACTATTTAATTATGTTTGATATTAACTTAAAGCATGAACTTTTGATGTCCATGAACAACAATGGGACAGAAACCCTTTCTAGAGCTGAGGCAGTAAAACTTCCTCAAATGACTCAGGAAAAGCAGGAACAAGTATAATGAGATTATGAGAAAAGGTTTCAGAGAAAAACTGCCCAGAATTTGAAATTGGAATGGAATGGTAAATTCCGGGAATATTTGATTAAAGGACAATAGTGGCAGCCCCCTCAAGCCACCCCCGGGTATAATCTGTTTATTCCAGATGCTCTTCTTCCCCCTGAGGGTATAGTAAACATTGTAGCATTTGGATATGGAACCCTGAA
>NW_006408988.1:354348-362564 GCF_000296735.1 Chrysochloris asiatica
GCAGCAGGACTATCTGCCTGTCAGCTTGCATCCACTCTGGTCTCCGAGTGTTTCTTTCTCGTTTGCCTCTCCAGACATCCCACCTTCATGTACTCACTCCCTTGTCGAGGCTGGACCCTGGCAGTAAAATAACTTGTCCAATCTTTTGGAACTTGGGCAGACTGACTTTGAGCTCATGACTTTTTCTGTTGTCTATATATCACAATTGTGAACCCAGATAGTGAAACCTTGATTAAAAAAAAAAAAAAAATCTATATCTTCTCTGAGGAAACACCAAACGGCAGATGACACCAATGCAGTGAGATGGTATGGAGTTCCCAAGGATCTGGGGATGGAACCCCATGTTAACTTCCTCAAAGGTTTTGAAAGTGGCCAATTGGACAAGAGTTGAGATTGTAATCAGGACTTTAGCCATGACCTAGGAGCTTCTGGCGGCAAAGCTGAGGACAAGGGGTGACTTCCCATGTCTAAATCATGCTGTCTGGTTAAGTACATGAAGATCAAGTTCTTAAAAGAGATCTATCTATTATTTCTGCTCATCAAGGAATCAGAGATCACTATCTTTTTCCTAGGATGTCCCATAAGGACAAGGTTTTGAAATTCATGCCTGTGCAAAAACAGACATCTACTGCCCAGCAGGTCAGATTCTAGCCATTGATTGTCTTTGGGGACTACAATGGTCATGTCAGCCTGGGCATTAAGTGTTCCAAGGAGGTTGCCACCAACATCTGCAGAGCCATCATCATGGTCAAACTCTCCATTGTTCCCATGTAAAGAGGTGACAAGTTACACATTGTTCCTTACAAGGTTGTTGTGACTACATGTGAGTTACCTTCATCCCAGTACCCAGAGGCACAGGCATAGTCTTGGAACCTGTGCCTATGAAGCTGTTGCTCATGGCTGGGATTGATGATCTCGGCATTTAACAGCAACACCTTAGCTAGCAGTTGCACTGCTACCCTGGGAAACTTCACCAATGGTAACTTTGAAGTCTTCTTCAAGACCTACAATTATCTCACTCCTACACTGGAAAGAGGAGTCCTAGTGTGACGCTGTGGGCTAAAGCATCAGACTGCAAAGTTACTTGAACTGCAAAAGCGGTGGTTCAAGCTCACCAGCTGCTCCTTGAAAACCATATACAGGGTTGCTATGGGTCGGAATCAACTCAACAGCACTTAACAACAATAACAATAACAAACCTTGAAAAAGGTGGTGCTCACCAATTCTCCATAACAGGAATGCACTGACCATTTCATAAAAACGCAGAGCAGAGTTTCTATGCAGAGGACCTAGACTCTGGCTAAGGCCACTTCATAATGGTTTTCATATAAGAAAAAGTAAATTAACTAAAAAATAATCATAAATAAAGATTATATAATCTCACTGTCTAATACTCAAAGTATTCCTGAAACCTCACATATTGACATGATATTTGTCTTATGTCTATAGTGGCAAACAGATGTGAACTGCATTTTTACACAAATAACACATGAGTTATGCTTTTATTTAATTTTGCTTTTTTACTAGATGTGTCAGGGGAGGTCAATATTGGCAAAAATAAATAAATAAAGAAAGAAAGAAAGAAAGAAAGAAAGAAAGAAAGAAAGAAAGAAATTGTATAGAGCATGCATTATTTTTGTCAGCCACTGCCTGACTTGCTCAGACCTAGAGATCCACAGAACTCTTTATTCTAAACTAGTTAGGAGAGCACAAAACTTGACTTAGCCTGTGTGTTTAAGTCTCTGTGACAGGCCCAATCTGAGAGAGGCTACTAACATCACTGCACTTCTGGATGAAAACTGGATTGCTGTAGAATGTAAAAATAAATAAATAAATAAATGTTGGAGTGATTAAACAAACCTGTGGGAAGTATGAGTATAAAAAATGCTGTCAAAGCTACCATTATTGGTCAGTACTTAAAAATGATTGATTCTTTTTTTTATTTATTTTTTTATTTTTTAATGTTTTATTGTGAATTATGTGATAGTTCACATGGGAGAACATCAGCTTCACAGTCATCCTATCGTATATCATTTCATTGCCATGGTTACAATCCCCTCCATGCATCATCAACCAACTAAAGGGTATACCCTGCAAGCCTGCCCCCCAGTCGTCAGCACACACAGCCCTTCTCCCTCTCTGGGTCTAAAGTCCCCAGCTGCTCCATCTCTCCACATCATCATCTCTGTTTCCATCTCTGGTGACACTGCTTCTCTGGGTAGGGTCTCGCTCTCTGCTCTTCTCCCTTCCGCTCCTAAACTGCAAAGTTAATCACTCCCCTCCTTTTGCTACAAAACATCTACCTTTACATTTCCAACCCTCACAATCAGTCCTGATAACAATTATTCACTATTGTATCACAAGAGACCTATCTGCAACTCCTTTCATAAGACCCGCCCAGACAGATTGGATACTACTCAGTGGAGATACTATCTTCCTCCACACCCTCTGGATCTAAGTTCCCTCTTGAAAGCGTGTAAGCCAGTCACTTCTTGCCTTTGTGGCCCCCTCTCCCTCATTTTGGGAAGCCAATGTCCAAGTTGCCCATCCCTGTCTACTTTGCATATGGAGGGGTTGGGAATGATCCTTGCTGTAAAGATTTGTTCCCTCTGTTTAGCTACTGCATCCATAGATGTAGGTCAAGTTCATCAAATTGTATCAGATTACTCTTCTTTGCCTCTTCTTTCTTCTTCTAGTTGAGCTCTGATCATCCAGTCAGTGAAGCCAGGTCAAGTGGGTATTATCTGCAAGTGTGGATGTTCTTGTGCATATGCCCTCTTTTCTTATCAGCTGGATGCTTCACTCTCCACTCTAGTCTTCTGTGGCTGTGTCACTGACTCTGGGCCCAAGAGTTCCCAGGCCTTGCCACACTGCTGGCCAACCAGGTCTTCACTTGGGTTCACAGGAGTCTATTGAACATTGTAGGGCTTAGCTCACACCTTCATAACTGTTTTTCACTCACTTCCCCTTATCGGTGATAAACATGGTCACCAAAAATGATTTTCTTAATTTTAGTTTTCACAGTATTTTCTCTTCGAAAAGTTCTAAATTTTAAACTATTTTTTTAAAGTTTGCTAGTTACATATCAAACACCTTTTTTTATAATACTGTAAAAATTGAAAATTAAATAATAATAAATTGAAAGAAACTGGAAACAAATATGACAACTTTTGTATTATCTAAAGTTCATGGAATTCTAAATGTAATCTTCTCACCACTCTTGCAGTATGCATACAAAATATGCATTGAAATGTGAATGAAGTGAAGGAAGAAAAGGGATTAAAGGTCCTATGAAATTAGTGAAGAACACAGTCTTTATGCAATTAATTTCACCGTGGCCTACTAAAATGTGTAATGAGATAAAGTTATGCATATCAACTTCCAGCAATTTACTTGAATTGTGTTGTTATATTGTATATCATTAATTGTGAATTTGGTTCCAACTCATGAAGACCTTATACCCAATAAAACTATCTGCATCATCCTCACAACTGTTGCTATGTTTGAGTACTATGTTTTACCATTGTTATCAATCCATTTCTTTGGGGATTTGCCTCTTTTTCAGTGACCCTCCACTGTACCAAGCATGATGTCCTTCTCCAAGGACAGATTCTCCTGACAATATGTCCAAAGTACCAGAGATGAAGTCTCACCATTCTGGCTTATAAGGAGAATTTTTGCTATACTTCTTCCAAGACAGATTTGTTTGTTTTTCTGGCATCATGGTACTTTCAATATTCTTCTCCACTACCGTAATTGAAATGCATTGATTCTTCTATTGTCTTCCTTATTCATTGTCCAACTTTTACATGCATACAAGGCAATTGAATGTGTCCTGGCTTGGATCAGTCACAACTAGTCCTCAAAGTGACATCTTTGCTTATTAACACTTTAGAGAGGTTTTCTGTATTAGATTTCCCAACAGGTTATGCAGTTTGATTTCTTGACTGTTGCTTCTATGAGCATTGATTGTGTGAGCAAAATGAAGTCTCTGACAACTTTAATTTTGTCTCCATTTATCATGATGTCATTTATTGGTTCAGTTGTGAGGATTTTAATTTTATTTACTGAGACTGTAGTCTTTGATCTAGCATATCTTTACCCAGTCCAAAGAAATGTGACCCAAGAGAATTTGGAAATCATTGAACAATATCACTAATACCACACACAAGTAAAATTTTGATGAAGATAATTTAAAAAATGGTTGCAGCAATACATTGGCATGGAGCTGCCAAACAATTGTAGCTGGATTCAGAAGAGGACATGGAACAAGGATTATTATTGATAACATCAGATGGATCTTGGCTGAAAGCAGAAGATACCAGAGAGTTTACCTGTGCTTTGTTGGCTATGCAAAGGTGTTTACTTTATGCATAATAACAAACTATGAATTGCTTCAACTGAGTTATAAGAATTTTTAATGGAAAAATAAATAGAGAACTGTAAGGATATAAAGCACATTTATAGGAGATGTTCATTATCATATATTTTAACATGTATGGTCATGTACTTTATTTTGGGGAGAGGTATGGTGAGTAGGAATAAGGAGTGAGGATTGGGATTATAGCTAGGGCTTGGCTAGGCCTAAGATTTTATTTATTTATTATTACAGTATGGTTGGGACTAGGGTTAGTGCTAGAGGTTAAGGGTTGGGCTAGAGCTAGGAGCAAGGCATGGTCTAGTTTTTAGGGTTGAACTTATGTTTATATTTTATTTATTCATTTTCTTGAAATAAATTTGATTTCCTCTTCATTTGGAAGTTCTGTAACTTAATTATTCTCTTTTTACTTTATGAGTTTTTATTATTGTTGTTGCTACTGTATCTCTGGTTCTTTCTTTCCAGTCTTATAGGCATGTTTTGCTTTGCATACTTTAATATCTTGGTTGAGTCTAGATGATATTGTCATGTATGTTATCTCAGATTGTTGCCTGCTGTTGTCAATTCTCTGTCCAAAGAACTCCATTTAGTATTTTTTGTAAGATTTGTCTGGTTTTACAAATTCTTTAATTTCTGTTTGTCTGAATATGACCTAATTTCACCATCATATTTGGTCGACAGTTTTGCTGAATATATGATTCTTGGTTTGCAATTTTTTTCTTTTCAGAGATTTATATATGTAATTCCATTGTCTTCTTTCTTGTGTGGTCTCTGCTGAGAAATCAGAGCTTAGTCCTATTGTTCTCCTTTGTAAGTAACTTTTGTTTTTCTTGAGCTATTCTCAGTATTTTTTCCTTGTCCCTGTGTTTGAAAAGTTGGATTACAATATGTCTCAGTGCTTTTCTTTTAAGGTCTATACTGTTTGGAGTTGGTTCAACTCCTTGAATGGCTATCTCCTTATCTTTCATGATATTAAGTAAGTTTTCTTCCAACAATTCTTGGACAATATTTTCTATGCATTACTTTTAGTCTCCTCCTTTTCTAGAATTCCTATAATCTGTAAGTTATTCTTATTGACGGTGTCCAACATAAATCTTAGGCTTTCTATGGATTTCTTTTCTTTTTCTGACTGTTCTCTAGCCATTGATAATTGAAAGATTTTTTTCTTCAAACTTAGTAATTTGGCTTTCCATTATTTCAACTCTATTTCTTTTTCTTTTTTGTATATTATCTATTTCTGACATTTTAGTATAAATCATTTGACTTTCTAATTGCTGGTTCTCATTTTTTCAATTGTTTTTGTCAATTTGTTTCCTGATTTTTCCCTAGTTTTGTTTGCATTTTACCTGATTTCATCTGTAGTTTTCTTGATTGTCGTCTCAATCTATTGAAGTTGCCTAGAAGCAGCAGTCAAGAAATCAAATGACATATTGCATTAGGAAAATCTGCTGCACAAGACGTTTTTAAAGTGTTGAAGAGCAAAGATGTCAGATTGACAATGAAGGTGTGCCTGACCCAAGCCATGGTATTTTCAATAACCTCATATGCATGTGAAACCTGGACAGTGAATAAGGAAGATAGTAGAAGAATTGATGCTTTTGAGTTATGGTGTTGGAGGAGAATAGTGAAAGTACCATGGGCTGCCAAAAGAACCAATAGATCCATTTTGGAAGAAGTGCAGTCAGAGTGCTCCTTAGATGCCAGGATGGCCAAACTTCATCTCTCATACTTTGGACATATTGTCAGGAGGGACCAATTGCTGGAGAAGAATATCATGTTTGGTAAGGTGGAGGGTCAGAGAAAAAGAGGAAAACCCCCAGTGTATGGATTGGCCAAGTGGCAGCATCGATGGACTCAAGCATGGCAACAATAGTGAGGTTGACCCAGGATTGGGCAGTGTTTCGTTGTGCTGTGCCTAAGGTCACTATGAGTCGGTACTGACTCGATGACACCTAACAACAATTAGCATTATTCTAATTCTTTATCAAGTTGTTCTGGTATCATTTCTGGTGTTATATTTTCTGTGCAATTTGGTCATATGTTGCAGGCACTCTGTCTTGTTTATGTAAGTTAAAATTGTCTGTATTTTATGAGACATTGTGGTGTCATATTTATATTTAGTTGTGATTGTATATTGCTGTATATTGTATAAGCCCTCATCACCTGTTTTCTGGTGGATGTGGTAGAGACCAGAAATGTGAATACAGTTATTCTCTGTACACTGTTTACACAGCCTCCAGAAGCAGGTGCACTACACCAAACATCAAATCTCAGGCAGAGGAGTCACTGGATAGGACGGTGAGTCACTGACTCCTGCATTGCCGAGAGTGGGGACTGGCCATCCTCTCAGCTACCATAAGGGCACAGGAACAAGACAAAAATGTATCCCCTTATTGCCAACATCTAGTGACATACTAGGCCCCCCAGGTGATTGCATCAACAGCTGTTCATGAAGGCTCAAGATGCTTCTTCACGTCAAAGTACAGTTGCTTTGCTTCTCTCTCACTGCTTCCACTGTTTCCTCTTTCAGTTGGCAATCAATCCACCTCTCTGACCCATCCTCTGATGCTCAGGGTTCCAGGATCACTATCTATATCTGTTTCTTTTGGTCTTCCATGTTGGCTCAGTTTATCTGCTTATTCTACCATCTTGCACTAGACTCCTGATCACATACTTTTGTGAATGAATTCAGAACTACAGACTAAATGATTTTTCCATTTGAATATTAAGAAAGGAATTATTTAGAATGTTAAACAAGAGAGAAGAAAAATTGTAAGTAAGTTGGTGGACAGAGAATAGGTTGTCAAATCTAACATATTTTTCCCACCTACTACAAAAGTTTCACTATAGAATTTCTTAATTTTAATGTTTCTTAAATTAATCTTTTTATCATGTTCCTAGTACAAGATATTATATTAGTACACCTATTTCATAATGCTCCAGTCATGTTGTTGTTGTTAAATGCCATTGGGTCAGTTCTGACATATAGTAACCTTGTATAGGGTTTCCAAGGAGCAGTTGGTGGGATTGAACTGCTGACCATGTTTATCCCACAATGTCATACTGGGACTCCACTGTACTTGTAAGGAAGGTTCAATAAAATGATCAGATCAAATATGCTGCCAAAATGATGTTTACAACAATAAAGACATATATTTTTCTTAATCTAGAAATATGCTAAGACTACATAACTCATTAAATACAAAACTAAATTCACTATAGTTAGTAAAGTTTGGAAAGATTTTGATGGAATAAATCCTGAGAACAAATTAGAAAGCAAAACCAGAATAAAAAAGCTGTGTAAAATAAGTTAAACTCTGCCCCAAACACAAAATAGTTTTGCTGTTGATAAAATTATACATATGTACTGAACAAAAACAATTTCCCAGAAATCATAGCTTATACAATTGTACATACTTGCACTTGTATGTATATATAGGTATTTCAGTTTCAGTTCAAGACCAACTCAATAGAGCAATATCACAATAAAGCAAGCCACATGAATTTCTTGGTTTCCCAGTGCATGTAAAAGTTTTGTATACACTCTACTGAAGTCTATTAAGTGAGCAATAGCATTATGAAGAAAGTTTGAAGTACTGTGAGAATTATCAAAACATGACAGAGACACAAAGTGAACACATGCTTTTGGAGAAAAATGTTACTCAACACAGGGTTGCCATAAACCTTCAATTTCTTAAAAATGAACAATCTGTGAAGGACAATAAGGTGAAGTGCAATAAAATAAGGTGACTCCATGGTACTTAACAACCAATATATAAGTTTAAATTTTCTGTGAAGACAGAAATGATTTTTTTTTTTTTTTACATTAGGTATAAAC
>NW_006408988.1:363109-366058 GCF_000296735.1 Chrysochloris asiatica
ATCTTCCTTTTTTTTTTTACTGACCCTCCACTTGTCTAATATGTTCCATCCAACATATCCAAAGTATGAGAGAAAAAGTTTCAACATTCTGGCTTCTAAGGAACATCAAGATTGTTCTAGGTACAAGTTCCTTATTAGTACAATAAAATGTTCTAGAATATTTATTCTTCACAATGTTATCTGTAGTTTGTTATGATACACATAGTCAAATGCTTTTGCAAAGTCAGTAAAGCACAAGTAAATATCTTTCTAGTATTCTCTGCTTCTAGTCAAGATCTATTTGATGTCAGCAATGATATCCCTGATTCCATGTCATCTTCAGAATTCCACTTGAATTCTGGAAGCTCCCTTTTCTGACACACAGTGACCCAGTTTAGGGCTTCTTTTGTTAAGTGCTGTCGAGTCATTTCTGACTGATAGTGGCACTGTATAGGGTTTCTGATGAGCAATGGATGAGTTGGAATTGACAGGCTTGTGATTCAAACTGACCTTGCTGTCCACACCAGGACTCCTAAGATTTCTGAGGCTGTGAATATTTGCAGAACTGAAATCTTCATCTTTCTCCCACAGAGTATCTGGTGGGCTCGAATGCTGACCTTGTGGTCCAGTGTTTATTCTGCCATCAACACACTCCTGGGTGGACTTGAATCACGAAGCTTGTGATTACCAGTCCAGTGCTTATACCATAGTACCACATCATGTTTATTAGACATCTTAAAGTAATCTAATATATCCAAATGTCATACAATGTAAATATCAAATGAATGAAAGGCAATAGTAGAAGGAAACACACTGTTTTGGGAGAGATATACTAGATTAGGTAGTCCTGATGTGGCACTGTGGGTTAATGCCCTTGACTTCTAAAAAGTCAGTTTGAACCTCAAGGTAGGTGGTTCAAGCTCCTCAGTTACTCCTCGGAAACCCTATACAGGGGTGTTATGAGTCAGAACCAACTAGATGGCACTTAAAAACAACAACAAATACTAGTTTAACCCACTTATCCCCACCCTCTTTTAAAAAGCTTAACAAAATGATGGATTAACTCGCATACCACATCCTGATCTGTGTATTACTACATGAATGTACTGCCTTAGTTTCCTATGAATGCCATAAAAATATGCCACAGAGTAAGTATATTTAAAGAAGAAACTTTTATTTTCCAAGTATTGGAGGTTAGAAGTCCAAATTAGGTTGCACTGATTCCTCTGTGTAGCAGATGTTCCTTCCCTCTCTCCTGGATTCTAGTAGCTGTCAGCCATTCTTGGTATTTCTTTGCTTATAGATAGGTTTTCCCCTGTGTATGTGACTCTGTTCCCATGTGTGTTCTTTCTCATTTCAATACACCACTCTTAAAAAGGGGCCCTGGTGTGGTGCTGTAGGATAAGCACTGGACTGCTAACTGCAAGATCAGAGGTTCAAACCAGCCAGTCACTCCTCAGAAATCCTATACAGGGTCACTAAGAGTCAGAACAACAGTAGCAACATTCTTATAAAAGGGATTAGAACTAGGGCCTACCCAACTCTTGTATGACCTTATTTGACTTAATCGAAAACAAAAGAAAAATATTATTTCAAAACATACTCAAATTGTAGTTGTTGTTAAGTGCTGTTGAGTCATTTCCAACTTATAACTACCATGTGTAGGGTTTCTGACACTAAATCCTTGTGGAAGCAAAAAGTCTCATCTTTCTCCCACAGAGTAACTGGGGGCCTCAAACTGTTGACCTTATGGTTCTAAGTCAAGCACTTATCCTGCAGAGGTTAGGATTTCAGAAAATTTTCGGGGGAGAGACACAATTCAATCTATATAAAAAACAACACGGTCATATCGCAGTTTTTAGCTTCTTTAACACAACTTTATAGTTTCTGCACAGCTCCCCCGTATAAGCTAAATGAATATCTACCTTGTGTGACACCGTGTCTTACAAAATAATGCCCTAAGTAACGCAACTCTGTGACTGCTGACAATATTCCCAATCTTCCCATGTACAACAAATAAATAAATAAATGTTGATGAAATCAAGCAACAAAAGAATTGAAGATTTTTGAGGTGGTTTTAGAACCCCTAGTAATTTGGAATTCATAAGTTGACTGTCACCCTTGCTTTTTTCCCCTTAAAAATGCATTCTCACTGGAGTCTGCTGTGACACGTTCAATATCACCTTAACGTCACTACTTCAAGCATGAAGATATTGCTCTTCCAAGAGAAATAGCTACATCATGATTGGAAACAAAATTACATTAACTCAGAAAACTGAGCCGCATGAGCCTGCCAATTTTATCAACTTTAAAGAAAAATCAGATGTTGGTCATTCTAATTTGGAATAAGATTATTTTGGTAGAAAAAGACTTCAGGAGATGATAGGGAAAAATGTGTTACTTGTTAATATTCTCAATAAGTAGAATATGTTGTACTTACTGATGTTAGAAAGACTTGCAGCATTATAGTTTCGTGTATTTTAACAGAACATTATAAATATTCAGGTATGTTGAAATGCAGGTATTAGCTGCATTAACTACATTAGTGTTTATGAAATGGGGTGAAGGGCAGCTAATTATTTATTATAGCCCTTTGCTGGGGACAGCCAACACAGACCCTGGGTTGATCAGTGGCAACCCCATTGAACCACCTCTGAATATAATCAGTTTAACCCAGATACTCTTCTTCCTCCTGAAAGTATATAAGAATGTGATAATTAAGAAAAATGTAGCATTTTAGGTATAGATAAATGAAGACTGGTGCCTGAGATCTTGCTCACAAACAAAGTTTGCAAAGTATGCAGAGACGGCTTGGCTCCTTTCAGGAACCTTGCTTTATGTTATGTATCTTTAAGAAACCGCACGTCGCTACTCTAGATCATTTAAGCCTAAAAATTAATATATAACAGCTTGATTGAACCTTTTTTCTGTAAAAATAAAAATGTTAGATTGTTAAGAAAAAACTATGAA
>NW_006408988.1:366554-371718 GCF_000296735.1 Chrysochloris asiatica
AGAATTGATGCTTTTGAGTTATGGTGTTGAAGAAGAATATTGAAAGTGCCATGGGCTGCCAAAAGAACCAATAGATCTGTTTTAGAAGAAGTGCAGCCAGAGTGCTTCAGGGAGGCCAAGATGGACAAACTTCGTCTCTCATACTTCAGACATATTGTCAAGAGGGACCAGTCTCTTGAGAAGTTTATCATGTTTGGTAAGGTGGAGGGTCAGAGAAAAAGAGGAAGACCCCCAACGAAATGGATTGGCCAAATGGCAACATTGATGGACTCAAGCGTGGCAACAGTAGTGAAATTGGCCCAGGATCAGGCAATGTTTCATTATGCTGTGCATAAGGTTGCTATGAGTTGGTACCGACTCAATGGCACCTAACAACAACAAGGATTAAAGATTAAGGTTGTATTAATGGTTAAGGGTTCCTCACCTTAATTGACTCAAGCCACCACCCTTTGTTTTCCTTAGGTGCGTGGTCTGAGTCTAATATATAGGAACACTTTGGCAAAGTTTGTTCTCTTTCTCTAGATCTTAATATCTGGCTTTCCACTTCTGAGTTTTAGTTTATTGGATTTATAGCCTATCACTTTACCCAGTTCACCACCTCCCATAGTCATGTACATCGACAGTCTGTTGTCTGACCTGCTGATTTAGGTTCCTCAGCTCCTACACAGGTGAGGAGAATCCTTCAGCCTGACCTCTGAACTATGGATTTGGGACTTTTCAGCTTCCACATTTGTGTGATTCCTTTCTTTTAACAGTTGTGATTTCTGTGAGATGTTGTAGATATTGCAGAACCCTGGAACGTAAGGAAAAGGAGAAGTGATGATTATTATAAAGAATTATAGAGTGATATTACATGTTGCTCCGTGGGAGAAAGTTGAGGCTTTCTGCTCCCGTAAAGATTTACAGCCTCGAAAACCCTTTACAGGGTCACTATGGGTCGGAACCGACTTGACGGCACTTAACAACAACAACATTACATGTTGGAAATGTTGGGCATTTTGGATATGTTTAACTTTCACTTCACAGGGACAAGCCTAATTTTGATCTTCCTAAAAGAAATTATTCATGCATTGGACCATATATTTTTATCTATGATTTAGTGATCTATTATTCTGAAATTATGAAATAAAATAAGATACATTTTAGGAAGAACTAGCATTGTGGAAAGTAATATTTCATAGCACTTAATTTTGCTTATGAGGAACCTGTACATAGACTATGAGGTAGTTGTTCGAACAGACAAATGGACACTGAATGGTTTAGAATCAGGAAATGTGTGTGCCAGGGTTGTATTCTTCTATCATAATTATTAAATCTGTATGCTTAACAAATAATCTGAGAAGCTGGGGTATGTGAAAAAAAGGTCATCAGAATTGGAGGAAGACTCATTAACAACCTGTGATATATAGATGATATTACCTTCGTTGCTGAAAGAAAAGAGTGCTTAAACACTGATAAAAAACAAAGACCAGAGCTTTCAGTATGGGTTGCATCTCAATATAAAGATAAAAATCCTTACCACTGGAGTATTAAATAACATCATGACAAATGGAGAGAAGACTGAACTTGTCAAAGACTTTGTTTTTCTCTGATCAATCATCAGCACTCATGGAACCAACAGTCTAGAAGTCAAAAGATGTGTTGCGTTAGGCAAATCTGCTGCACAAAACTCTTTAAAGTGTTGAAGAACACAGATGTCAGTTTGAGGACTAAAGTGTGCCTGACCTAAGTGATGGTATTTTCTATAGCCTTACATGCATGAGAAAGTTGGACAATGAATATGAAAGACCATAAAAGAATTGATGCATTTGAGGTATGGTGTTGAACATGAATATTAAAGGTCCCAGAAGAACAAAGTACTGGACGAAGTACAATCAGAATGCTTGTTAGAAACCAAGATGGTCAAATTTTATCTCTTAGACTTTGGATGTATTACCAGGAGGGACCAGTCCCTGGAGAAGGATAATCAGGCCTGGTAAAGTGGAGGGACACTGACAAAGAGGTAGACCCCCAACAAGACAAATTGGCACAATGGCAGCAACAGTGGGTTCAAGAGTAGCAGCAATTATGATGATGGCGCAGGACTAGTTTGGAACCAAGTAAATGGCACCTAACAACAAATTTTTGTTCAAATCAACAAGAATAATTTTTATAGAAATTCATGGAAAGATTAGTTTGGGCAAGTTAATATGTGTTTAAATAGCCTTTGTGTGTCACTGTAGGATCAGCACTGGACTGTGAATCACAATATTGGCAGATGAAACCCACTAGCTATTCCTCGAAATCATTATAAAGGGTCACTATGAGTCAGAACCCACCCAACAACACTTAGCAATGTGTTTCTAGAGTCCTGGTGTTGTGCCATAGGATAAGCACTGGACTGCTAGCTACAAGGCTGGTGGTTCAAACCACCAGCTTCTCCTTGGAAACTCTATACAGGGTCTTTATGAGTCAGAATGGATTTGGTGGAACTAACAGTAAGTACTACAGTAATGTGATTCTGAAGTCCCTGGGTGGAACAAATGATTACTATTATTGGTTTGCAACTTACAGGTTGTCAGTTCAAGTCCACCCACTGGCACTATGGAAGAAAGGTCTGCCAGTCTATTTGTAAACTAAAAATATCATTGAGCCCAATTTTATTCTGATATATAGAGTCATTGTGGTCAGCATAGATGCCAAAACAACTTTTTTGTTTTTGTTTCTTTACTGTACTTCCATGACATAACTGACCTGAGATGACTTACTGTATGTAGCTGAGATGTTTCTTAGGACCACCTCTGAAATTATCATTATAAACACTCAGGTAGCTTTGAAAAGTGCCTGTTGAAAATTAAAAAAGACTAGTTTCAAACTGTCTTAGTATCTTTATATCTCAAGTAGATTTGAAAGCACACATTAAGAGTGAGCATCCAAATGTGACCAGAGGGATTGTGTGGTACTTCTCTTTTATGCTTCTGACTCTATATAATCTGAGGTGTATAGTAGATTTTATTAAATCTTTGTTTCATGATTGAAAATATATTGCTCCTTACCTCATGCTTACCATTCTCTTTAGGGCTTCTTTCTCAATTCAGCAGAGTTTCCATATGGCAAACTGCTTTATAAACTTTGAAACAGCTCACCAAGAAATTCTTCCTGAAATTAATTTCCTATTGTGTTTCTCCATATGTTACCTTTAGAATGTACGTGGTTATATTGTTGCACTGAAGGGTCTTAACATATCTTTGTCTTTTTATTTATTTTTATTTTTTTTGCAATATATCCTTTCATTTCTTTTTTTTTTTTTTTAATGTTTTATTGTGTATTGAGTGATAGTTTACATGGGGGAACATTAGTTTTAAATTACATACATCGTTTCATTGCCTTAGTTACCATCCCATCCATGCATCATCTCCCAATGAAAGGGTATACCTTGCATGTCCTCACCCCCACCCCACGGTCCTCAGCACACAGCCTCTTTCCCTTTCTGGGTCTCAACTCCCCAGACACTCCATCTCTTCACGTCATCCTCTCTGTCTCCATCTCAGGCCTCAATGCTTCTCTGGGTGGGGTCCCGCTCTCCGTTCTTCTCCATTGATGGTCCCAGGACCCTCTGCTCCTAGACTGAAAGGTTTGTCACTCCCCTCCTTGCTATAAAATATCCACCTTTACATTTCCAGTCCTCACAATCAGTCCTGGTAACAATTATTCACCATTGCATCACATGAGACCCATCTGCATTTCTTTTCATCAGTCCTTCCTAGACAGGTTGGATACTATTCACTGGAGACTCTACTGTCCTCCCTGCCCTGTGGATCTAGGTTCACTCTTGAAAGCTTGTAAGCCAGTCATTTCTTACCTTTGCATCCCTCCCCCCATTTTGGGTAGCCAATGTTCAAGTTGCCCATCCCTTTCCACTCTTTGTGTGAAGGGGGTGGCGATAATTCTTGTAGCTGGGAATTGTTCCTTCTTCTGGGCTGCTGCAGTTATAGGTGTAGGGCCAGTTCATCACCATCACGTTGTATCAGATGACTCTTTTTTTTTTTTTTTTTTTCCTCTTCTTTCTTCCTCCGGTTGAGTTCTGTTCATCCAGTCATTGAAGACAGGTCAAGTGGGTATCATCTGCAAGTGTGGGTGTTCTTGCGTCTGTCTGCCCTCTTCTTATCAGGTGGTCTCTTCGCTCTCCACTCTAGTCTTCTGTGGCTATGTCACTGACTCTGAGCCCATGGGTCCCCCGGTCCTGCCTCACTGCTGACCGACCCAGTCTCCACCCGGGTTCACAGTAGTCTGCTGAACGATGCAGGACTTAGCTCGCCGCTACATTGGTGTTCTTCGGTCACTTCTCTTTATGGGTGATGTGCGTGGTCGCCAATCAGAGCGTGAATTTCTGTTGTGTCTTAGTCTTGGGAGAGGATTAGCACTGAGAGGACACAGCCACTTGCCTTGATGTCTCCTGGGGTAGCAACTTGCTTGTTTTTGTGGTTGCAGTTGGATTGCCCTTACTGTTCTGTATTTTTCCTGTAGGTTTTTCTTTCAAGAAGTGTCTTCTGGTTTTCTGGCTGCTCCAGGCTGGTCTGCTTGCCCTTTCGAGAAGAAAGTTTCCCGTCTATGAAGGTCAGGGTGTGGTTAGGCTTCAGTCTATATTCTTCTGTACTGCGGAGGCTCTTCAGAAAACCTCCTTCACTGGATACATTGTAGTCCCATTTTAGGTATTCCAATCAGTTATAGGCAGAAGATGGGTTTACAAGCTTTCTATGGTGACATCTCTGGCTATTCCTTTCTCTCCCCCTCCAGTGTCTGTTTTATAATATAATTAATGTATGGGAAACCAAGGTTCAAAAGTCAGACAAGCATCTTAACATTATTCCCCCCATTTCTCCATTCCAACCATATCCCAGTCTCTGTATCCCAGAGCCCTGTTGTTCCAAGGCTGTGCCTATATAGAGCCCTGTTGTTCCAAGACTGTGCCTATATCTTTTTTTTACTTCTGTCCCATTTAGCTCATTCATACCTGTCTAGTTGTTCTTCTGTCTGCTTTATTCTTCCATTCCCCTCTCCCTACTTGTATATTTCCCCTCTCCCCCCAACCAAACTGTCCTGTGTCTACTCCCTGCTCAGTGCTCCGCCTTCCCCTCCTGCCCTTAACCCTACCCCTACGTCCTAGCAGCCTGCTAAGAATCCA
>NW_006408988.1:399726-406696 GCF_000296735.1 Chrysochloris asiatica
TGAGTTTGAACCGTCAACCTCACCAGGACTCTTAAAAGCTTTAAAATCAGGAAAGATGTGTGCTAGGGTTATAGTCTTTCATCATATTTATTCAGTCTATATGCTGAACAAATAATCTGAGAAGCTGGATTATATGAAGAAGAATGTGGCATCAGTAGTGGAGAAAGATTTATTAACAATCTGCAAAATGCAAATGATGCAACATTGCTTGCTGGAAGTGAAGAGTACCGAAAATGAAGATCAACACCATAACCTATGTTATGGGTTGCACTTCAATGTAAAGCAAACAAAATTCCTCACCACTGGATCAAAATAACATGATAAATGGGGGGGGGGGGGAAATGAAGTTGTTAAAGACTTTATTTTGTTTGGATCCACTATCAACACCCATGGAAGCAGCAGTCAAGAATTTAAATGATGTATTGCATTAAGAAAATCTCCTGCACAAGATGTGTTCAAGAGTAAAGATGTTAGTTTGAGGAATAAATTGCACCTAGCTCAAGCCATGGTATTTTCAATAGCCTGACATGCATGTTTACGTTGGACATTAAATAAGGAAAACCTTAGATGAATTGATGCGTTTCGGTTACGGTGTTAGAAAAGAATATAAAGTATCATAAACTGCAAAAAGAAGAAATAATTTGTGTTGGAAGAAGTACAGCCAGAATGCTTCTTAGAAGCCATTATAGCAAGACTTCTTTTGTATTTTTGACATATTATCAGAAAAGACCAGTCACTGGAAGACATAATGCTTGGTAAAGTTGAGTGTCAATGAAAATACAGAATTCCTGCTCCCTATGAAATGGATTGACACAGTGGCAGTAGCATTATATTAAGTAGCTCAAACTTAATAATCATATTGAGGATGGCACAGAACCAGACAGTTTTTCGTTCCATTGTGCAAAGGGTGACTATGAGTGGGAACAGACTCAATGGCCCCTAACAACAACAACAACAACCACAAATAATAATAGTAATAAAATTGCTGTCATCCTTATCTTTGTTTCTCTGTATATCTTTTTCTCCATCTGTTTTAGCCTTATTATTATTATTATTATTAACTAAATTTGTATCTTTTTATTGTGATGTACTATTGCTCATGTTTCTTGAGCGTTGGGTCTGTTAGGCTTCTTGGATCAGTGGGTTTATCATTTTCATAATATTTGGAAAGATTTTATCTATTACTTATTCAAATATATTTGTATATCATCTCCTTTGTGGTCATGAATTGCACATAAATTATGGTGTTTGAAGATATTCCTTATAACACTGATGATATTTTAATTTATATCATTTCTTTCTGCTCTATGCATTTTATTTTATATAATCTGTGTCTTCAAGTCTAGTGACCTTTTTTTGCCATGTACAAATTGCCCTTAACATTATCCAGTCAAATTTCCATCTGACACATTGTATTTTTCATATCAAGAAATTTAATTTGCCCCTTTAAAAATCTCTCAGGTCTCTAAACATTTTAAGTATATTGAAAATAGGTGTAATAACTGTTTAATGGACTCCCATTACAACTCTAACCACTATGTCATATGTGATTTAATATTGATTGGATTTTTTCGACCCATAGGGGAACAAATGGGATAATGCATATTAAGGGTCTGTTAACTACCATTGCCTCTGAAACTTGCTATTCAGTGTAGAGATGCTATAGCAAAAGGAAGAAATGAGGAGGTAAAAGAGCTACACAGAAAACATCAAAGGACAGCTTGAGAAGACAAAGTAAAACAGTATAATGAAATGTGCAAAGACGTGGAGTTAGAAACCCAAAAAGGAAGAAGACAGCCTTGCATGAACTGAATGAACTGAAGAAAAAAAAAAAAAAATAAGCCTTTACTTACAATATTGATGGATTCTACAGGTAAAATATTGAATAACACAGAAAGTATCAAAAGACGATGGAGACTTTAGATGGCAGAATAAACAGAAGAGCGGCACAGAGTATTATCAGTGAAGGCATGGAAAACCAAGCAAAACAGATTGATAAGACTGTCCCAGACTCTGAATTTTATATCTAATAAGAAGGCAGGGTTCCAAGAGCTTACCAGCAAAGAGATTTGAAGTAGTAGCAATACAGAGAGTGATTTCTGAACTGGGATGGCTGGTGGACAACAGTCTTTGCAGAAGACAGAGGGTGGAGACAGCAAAGAGTCCACTCCCAGGGCAGAGACCACACAGTAATTTATATAAATAGAGGTGCAAAGATCTTTTTTCTTGTTTCTTTATTTCCTTCAAACATGTTTTCTGCTTTCCCATGTCATGCCTTCTCTGTTCTAACTGGGTATCCTCACATGGGTGGGAGCACACCCCCAGAGAAAGTCCAGCATTGTGCCCACAAGGTTTGTGACACACAAACGATGAACTCTGACCTCTTGAGATGTTCAGGGAAGAATTTGACCAGGAAAAGGATTTTCCAACGGCACAAACAGGAAATATCCAGAAGTCTCTGTTGGCTTTGGAGACTAACCTTTGATAGATTGTAATGGCATTTAACTTTGAGATTTTGTCCTGAATTTGACCTTCCTTCTACTTTTGTGGGAGTTTCTACTCATGTCTCACCAAACAAGAAACAATAATCCTGGCTATACAGCCAAGCTACATTTGCACCTGTAAAACCTCACTAAAAAGAACAGCGTGCATGGCCAACACCTGTTAAAAACACTCTAAAGGGAACTGCAGGAACAGTGAGCAGAGAAGCCCATCTCCTGATCACACCCAGTAGTAGACATCTTGGAGTGTGCTTAAGAATACACCATTATACATTCACCTAATTAACACAAGTACTACAGCACCACAATCCATAAAAATCAGCAGAAAATGTCTGCTAATGCACAGAAGCACGACAGCGTAGCTCAGATAAATGGCCAAAAGGAAGAGCTGTATTAGAGGGTGATAGGCCATGGAATTTTCTGAAGGGGAATGTAGGAGAATGATATTAAGGTACATCCAAATGTTTCACAGAAAAGCAGAGAAAAATAAGGAAGTAGTCAGAAAAGTGCTTCAGGAAAAAAACAGCAAAATTGATATGGTGATTGAATCAATAAGGAATCTGCAAAAAGAGGTCCAGATGATTAATGCAAACATATCAGAAATGGACAACACACTGAAAAGGCAAAGAGGTAAAATTGAAGGGATGGAAGCCGGAATCAGCAAACTGGATGACAAATCTGTCAATAGTGCTAAGAAAGAAGAACAAGCAGAACAAGAATTTAAAAATCTGAAGAAAGCCTAAGATTCATATGGTACAACATGAAGAAGAATAACCTGAGGCTGATTGGAATTTCAGAACAGGAAGGGACAAAACGAAAACTACAGAATAGATAGTCAAAGAGCTGCTGAAAGAGAATTTCCCTAACAACTGGAAGGGTGAGAAGATAAGCATCCAAAAAGATGAATGAGCCCTAGGAAAGACAGACCCCAAAAGAAAATCACCAAGATGTATCATAATCAAATTTTCCAAAACCAAAGACAGGAAGAGAATCCTGAAAGCATCTAGGGAAAAAAAGAAAGGCTACTTACAAAGGAAAGTGAAAAATATTAAGCTCTGATTATTCAGCAGGCAAGAAGACAATGGGGAAGAAGAAGACTTCAGAGGACCTGGGCTGATCTCCTTCAGTTGTTCAGACTGTGGGTCCTGTGATGTGCTGAGTGAACAGCTCTCCTTAGGTGAACAGTCTCAGTGAACATTTGTCAATTCTTCCTTCAAAGCCAGTGTCGATTTGGAGACTGATGCTGGAATGAACAGCCTGGTGCCCAAGGCAGGGGATGGTAGCAACCTCAGCAGCAGTCCTCAGGTAGTAAAAGGCGTGGATAGAATGCCACTAGTGAGAGATATTCCAGTGTTATCCAGCCCTCCAACTTCTCCAAATCTGAGCCATAGGTGGGTGGGTGGGGGTGGGGGTGGGGGAGCAGCAGAGACCAAGAGAAACAATCAGTAGGTTCTTTCAAATGTGGAACTTCAACTAGCAGTAGCAGCAGAGAGTTAGCCTTGTCTCAAAACTCATTTGCATCACTTATATTTGAAGAACAAAATGATGAAAAGAAACTTCTGGAAGGAATTGTAAAAGATATGGAGGTTTGTGAATCATCAGGGCAGTGGATGTTTTCTGTTTATTCACCAATGAAAGATAAATCTAATATTTCAGGCTTTTATTGCTATGAATTCCCCAACAAAGATGTCAGAAATATAGTATTAAGGTTTCTTGATGCCATAAAGAAAAACATGGAAAAATTTTTGGAAGAATTCAGCAAAACAATACAAGAACAAAGCGAGAAACTCAGCTAAGTGATAGAAACATTAAGAATAAAACAACTAGAAATTCCGGAGCTTAATAATAAAATAACAAAAATAAACAGTTCTGTGGAAGAAAACAAAAGTAGAATAGAATCTATAGAAGAAAGAGTCAGTAATATAGAACACAAGACTTCTGCAATTACTCCACTTGAATAATAAACTGAAAGAGGAAAGAAAATGAAGAGAAAATAAAGGTTTTGTGGGACATCATCAAAAGGAACAATATACACACAATGGGAATTCCAGAAGAAGAGAGGAAATGAAGTCTAGAAGAAATTTTTGAAGAAACAGTGACAGAAAACTTCCCCTATCTCCTTAAAGATGAAGAAATTTTCATATAAGAAGCTCAACAAACTTCATATAGGCTAAACCTGAAGAGAAAATTGCCAAGACATTATAATTGAACTTTCCAGAAACAAAGAAAAAGAATCTTGAAGGCAGAATATGGTAAGCAAAATATCACCTACAAAGGAGCCTCAATCAGATTGTTGTTGTTGTTAGGTGCCATCAAGTCAGTACCGACTAACAGCGACCTTATGCACAGCAGAAAGAAACACTGCCCAATCCTGGACCAACCTCACTACTGTTGCCGTGCTTGAGTCCATCGATGTTGCTACTTGGCAAATCCATCTCATTGGGGGGTCTTCCTCTTTTTCTCTGACCCTCCACCTTACCAAACATGATATCCTTCTCCAGTTACTGGTCCCTCTTGATAATATGTCTGAAGTATAAGAGACAAAGTTTGGCCATCTTGACCTTCAAGGAGAACTCTGGCTGCACTTCTTCCAAAACAGATCTATTGGTTCTTTTGGTAGCCCATGGCACTTTCAATATTCTCCTTCAACACCATAACATAAAAGCACCAATTCTTCTACGTTCTGCCTTATTCACTGTCTAGCTTTCACATGCATATGAGGTTATTGAAAATATCATGGCTTGGGTCAGGGGCACCTTAGGCCTCAATGGGCATCTTTGCTCTTCAACACTTTATAAAGGTGTTGTGAAGCAGATTTGCCTAATACAATACATCCTTTGATTTCTTGACTGTTTCTTCCATGAGTGTTGATAGTTGATCCAAGAAGAATGAAGTCCTTGACAACTTCAATATTTTCTCCATTGATAAGAATGTGCTTTTTTGGTACAGTGGTGAGGATTTTTGTTTTCTTTACATTGAGATGTAATCCATACTGAAGGCTGTGCTCTTTGATCTTCATCAGTAAAGTCCTCTTCACTTTCAGCAAGCAAAGTTGTATCATCTGCATATCGCAAGTTGTTAATCAGTCTTCCTCCAATCCTGAAGCCACGTTTGTGCTTATTTCTCCCCAGAAGCAATGCAGGCAAGAAGGGAATGGCGTGGCATTTACAGAGTCTTGAAAGAAAAGAACTGTCGATCAAGAATAATATATCCAGCAAAATTGTCATTCAAAAACAAGAATGAAATTTGGACATTTCCAGAGAAAGAAAAGTTAAGGGAATTTGTAACTACCAGACCAAAGCTACAAGAAAACTTAAATAGAATCCTCCAGAAAGAAAACTAACTAGAGCAGCCAACCCTCAAACTATTGACACTAACAAAGACCAGAATACATACAACAACAAAATAAACTTAAAATGTGATTACAGGCAATCCAGAATACAAAGTGGTAGTTGATGATAACATCAGACCAAGAAAGGGAATGATTGATATAGAAAGAGAATTTTCACATGCCAGGAAAATTAAGGTGGTTTCAACTGACAACTTGTAAATGTTGGTGTTAAATTTGTAAGCCTTATTGTAGTTATAAAGTATATAACTCTACTCACTAAAGTAAAGAAGAAATCAAGACTCATTAAATAAAAGGGGAAAATCTGTTTTAAAAAAACTCAGGACTGTTGATAAAAAGGAACAAATAAGTCATCAACCTCCTCAAGCCAAAACATTTATGACAAAATGACTGAAGTAAAATTTTCTCTACTGTAATTATATGATCCAGTCAAGAGCAATAGTTGCAGAATAGGTTTTAAATGTGACTTATCAGTATGTTGTCTATGTTAGCACACAGGCATCATAGGTTAAAAATCAAATTATGAGGAAACAATACCAAGTGAACAGTCATTAAAAGGGATCAGGAGTGGCAATATGATAGAATAAAAGGATCCATTAACCAAGCATCCTGAACCCCAAAATATATGAAGAAAACCCTTAGAATTAAAAGAAGTACATCTATAAAAATGGTTGGAAATTGTAATACACTACTTCTTGATGGCTAGAACAATTAGAAAGAAAGAAAATGAAGAAACAGAAGATCTGAAGAACATCGACAGACAAGGCCCACCACTCAATAATAGCAAATAGACTACTTTATAGCAGAATTTTCAATAAATTTTAAAATATTGAAACAATACAAAACATATCTGACCATAACAGAATGAAGCAAAAATAATAAATACAGAAGAATAAGGAAAGATAAATACATTCAGACTTCCGGTTTGCCAGGGCGGCCAGGTGGTGCTCGTGAGTGGGGCTCCGGGTTCGGGGGGGAGGGGGGAAGTTCGCGAGTTGAGCCTCCCAGGTGGGAATTCACAGTCTCACGGCCCGCGTAAATCTTAGTGCGCCAGAGCCTTAGACCCGTTTCTTTGAGAAATCACTGTGCAAGGAATTACAGGCTTTTTAAAAGGGCGCCG
>NW_006408988.1:422460-423629 GCF_000296735.1 Chrysochloris asiatica
AGATAAATACATTCATGGAAACTAAAAGGACCTACCAGTGGTCACGGAAGAAATAAAAAGTTAGAATTAACAAGATATATGGAGGAAGGTGGGATTTGATACCAGCTAAGGTAAAAGTGTAGTGAAGGTCCCCATCAGGAATAACTCAGAATTCCAGGCAAAAAAGAGGCAGGACAGAGCTCTAAAACTCGGACCCACAGAGATACGAAAAGTTTAAAGGTTTAAAGGCTTATAGCCTGTGGAATTTGGAGCTGAAGTAAGAAATCTCACACTTTTGAATCTGCCGGCGGGCTTGGAGGCCTGAGCCAACATCCTGGGCGAGACCAAGTGTCAGGACGAAATAGGGGCCAGAGAGGCCATGGAAACACACTGCAGGAAACTTGGGGAAAAAAGGTGCTCAATATACTTTGCCAATTTTGCGTGGTTCCGATTTTATTTTTTTTCTTTGGTGTTGGGTAATTGGTACACTCACTGTTTGCCCACTTCCATTCGGGTGAATAGAGATAGAGGTTTAGACAAGTGGCCACAACCCATTCTCACTGCAGCTGTTTTCTTCTTCCAGGAACCCGCACATTCAGCCCAAGCTGAGACGCGGACATGTGTCCTATTTGGCCTGCTTTTTTTCACTGGTTTGAGAAGAGTCCTAGCATAGCGCTGTGGGTTAAGGCGCCACACTGCAAAGCCTTTTGAACTGCAAGGTCGGTGGTTCAAGCTCACCAGCCGCTCCTCGGAAATCCTATACAGGGACAATATGGGTCAGAATTGACTCGACAGCACCTACAACAAGGAGAGGAGGGAAGAAGTGACTGAAAGAGAGTTAGGACATTAAAGACATAGTTATATTAAGCTACAAATTTTTTTTCTTCTTTCTCTTTTTCTTCTCTGCCCCACTCTCCCTTTTTTGTGTTTAGAGACTGCTGTATTTAGTATTGTTTTTGCTGGTGCTGCATTTTGCTGGTTTTATTATATATATTTCTCTCTCTCTCTCTCTCTCTCTCTTTTTCCTCTTTTTCTCCCCACCTCCTCCCTTTTTTGTGATTAGAGACTGCTGTATTCAGTCTTGTTTTTGCTGGTGCTGCATTATTTTCTTCTGTGTTTTTTTTTTTTTTCCCTTTTTACTCTTTCTCCCATTTTTGTTTTTGATTCTGATTTTGTTTTTGTTTTTTTAC
>NW_006408988.1:428162-429966 GCF_000296735.1 Chrysochloris asiatica
AGTAGTGGTCCTATGCAGTATTTCTCTTTTTGTGACTGACTAATTTCACTCAGCATAATGTCCTCAAGGTTCATCCATGTTAAGCGGTGGCTTACCGCTTCCTTGTTATTCTTCACTGTAGCATAGTATTCCATTGTGTGTATGTATCACAATTTGTTTATCCATTCTTCAGTTAATGGGCACTTTGGCTGTCTCCAACTTTTTGCTTTTGTAAATAGTGCTGCTATAAACATTGGTGTGCATATATCTTCTGCTGCTATAAACATTGGTGTGCATATATCTTTTTCTTGTGGTAAATACCTATTAGAGGGATTGCTGGATCATAAGGTATTTCTATCTTCAACCTTCTGAGGAAAAGCCATATTGTTTTCCTATCAACTGAAGAATGATTAAACAAACTGTGGTACATACACACAATGGAATATTATGCTACCTTGAAGAAGAACCAGGAAGCGGAAACCCACAGCATAACATGGATGAAACTTGAGGACATAATGGTGAGTGAAATTAGTCAGTCACAAAAAGAGAAATACTGCATAGGACCACTACTCTAAAAGACTAAGAAAAAGAAACCATACTAAAGGGGGGTAGGGGGAATTTTTTGTTAATTGCTGGGAAGTTGGTGGTGGGTGAGGATAGGGAGGGGAAGACGGATCACAGGGTAGGGATTAGACACAGGAAAGTTTTTGGTGCTAGGGAGGGGGGCAATATGCAAGGAGGGAGAGGAAAACGGAAGAACAAAGCAGATGGGAGAAAAATTAAGCTTGTTTAAATGGGCTAAGTGGCACAGAGATAAAGAATGATGTATGTACAACCTTGGAACTACAGGGCTCTGGGATACAGAGATTGACCCATGGTTGGAATGGGGAAAAGGGGGGAATAATGTTAAGATGCTTGGCAGTCTTTGGAATCTTGGTTTTCCTTGCATTACAATATAAAATAGACACCGGAGGGGGCGAGAAAGGAATAGTTAGAAACATCGCCATAGAAACCTTGTAAGTCCGTCTTCTGCCTATAACTGATTGGAATACCTAAAATGGGGCTACAAATTGCCCAGGAAAGGAGGCTTCCTGCGGAGCCTTTGCAATACATAAGACTATAGGTAGAAGCCTGAACTACATCCAGATCTCCAGAGATGGGAAATTCCCACTTGAAAGGATAAGCAAACCAGCCTGGAGCTGCTAGAAGAACAGAAGATTCTTCTTGAAAGAAACACCTACAGAAAAAATACAAAACATTAGAGGAAGATGGACTGTTACTACAAGAATAAACAAATTGCTTGCCCAGGAATCATCAAAGAAAGTGGTCAGGTCCCCTTAATGCAAACCCCCTTCCAAGATTAAGACTCAACGGAAATATGCACCCTGATTGGTTACCACACGCATTGCCGATAGGGGGAAGTGGGGTAAAAGCAGCAATGAAGCAGCAAGCTAAGCCCCATAATGTTCGGTGGGCTTCTGTGGACCCAGATGGGGACCTAGTTGGCCTGCAGTGTGGGGAGACCTGGGGACTCCTCGGCCCAGAGTGAGTGGCATGGCCACAGAAGACTAGAGTGGAGAGTGAAGTTACCAGCTGATAGGAAGAGAGGGCATATACACAAGAACACCCAGACTTGCAGATGGTTCCCATGTGACCTGGCCCCGATGAATGGATGATCAGAACTCAACCAGGAGAAGAAAAAAAGAGGAAAAAATGAGTGATCCGATACAATTTGATGAACTTGACCTACACCTATGGATGCAGTAACCCAAAAGAGGGAACAAACCCTCACAGCAAGAAACATTCCCACCCCTCCACACACAGA
>NW_006408988.1:430527-435294 GCF_000296735.1 Chrysochloris asiatica
CTACACCAGCTGCTGGTGTGGCGCTGTGGGTTAAAAAAAAAAAAAGCTATGTGGAGATTTCCGGTTGCAGGGCAGAGAAGCAGAGACAGGTAGGGAAGGCTTCTCGGCTGAAGTGTGAAAAAATCAGAGAAGGTGCTTTCCTGTAGCAGCTCCAGAGCTTTGGATGTAATATAAGGTGTGGGGCATCAGTTTCCTGTGACCTGTGGAGGGAAAGCACGATGATTTCTTAATAGATAAGGATGCTGCAGCCTGAACTGAGATCAGAAGGCAGAGCCACAGCCAGGGTGATACAGTGATACGGTGCTAAAATCCACAGAGCAGCATCTGGAAAAAGAGGTGTGATAGATTTTATACTTTTCTTTCCTTCTCTCACCTGTTGCACCCTCTCTGCCTATCCACACACCCTCAGGTGGGTGGGAGCACACCCTCAAAAGGGTCTGGTGTTTCTCCCACAGTTCTCTCATGGCATAGGAAGGAGGTACCTGGGAGTCCAAGCAGTCCCATAAGCTTATCCCTTGGCTACTTCTTATGAAATTTGACACTGGTACTCAGTCCTAAAGTTGACCTGGGTGGAACTTTTTATTCCTGCCTTAACTAGCAATAAATAGCAGATCTGGCCACACAGACAAACCTTATGTGCACTTTGTAAAACCCCAACATAAACAGCAAGAGCCAACACTAATTACTATATACAAGGACACAGCTAATTTGAGAATTACACGGTGTATTCACAGGTATCTAACTGACCTTCAGAGATAAAAATAGTAGGCAATCTTTCTTCCATTCATTTCTCAATATCTATCTGTGCATCTCCACAGTGGTGACTATAGGAAGGGCCTGAGCTAGTCAAAAACCCCACATACTGGAGGTTTCTACTGTGCATACATACTGACCTATGTAGCAAAAGTTACTGGACAGTTGGCTACAGTTTTATTTTTGTGTTTGAGAGGTGGTTTTTGTTTCTGCTCTTATATTGTTTCTGTTTTTGGTCTTTTTGGTGTCACTTTTTTTCATGGGATGGGAGTTTTCTCTCCATACATTCCCCAAGAAAAGAAAGCAATCATGGCCATATAGCAAGTTACAAGCATACCTCATAATATCATGCCATCTGGAGAGGAGCCAATACTAGCTGTTTAGCATTACACATGAGAAGGGAAGCCTATCTCCAGATTATATCCACAAAGAGACACTCAGTAACCTCAACACCATAGCAACATACATGAAACAAAGAAGGACACTGTCTCATGATTAATGGATCAATTGAGCAAGATGCTATAACCATATTAAATATCTACACTCCCAATTGAAAGAGCATAAAGATATAAAAAGCAAACCCTACTAGAACTGAAGAAAGAAATAGACAAATCTACAATTATACTCGGAAATTTTAATATGCCACTTTCAAAAAGGGATAAGACAACAAGAAAGAAACTCGACAAAGATACAGAGGAACTAAACAACACAATCAAGCAACATCACCTCATAGATGTGTAGAAAGCATTTATCCCAACAGCAGTACAATATGCATTCTTTTCCATCTTTTCAAACAACAATGCTATAACACTAGAAATCAACAATAAGAAGACCAAGTAAATAAAGTCAAATACATGAAAACTGAATAACACCCTGCTGAAAAGCAACTAGGTAGTAGAAAAAAATTAAACGTGAACTCACAAAGTTCCTAGAAACCAGTGAGAATGTAAATAAAACATAAAAATATTTGGGCATCTGCCAAAGCAGTGCTGAGAGGACAATTTATTGCAATAAATCCACACATCCAAAAAACAGAAATAATAAAAATTAACACATTAACACAGCATCTACAACAATTAGAAACAGACCAACAGAGGTAACCTAGTCACCAAAAGAAAAGAAATAATAAAGATGAGAGCAGAAATAAATGAAATAGAAAACAGAAAAACTATAGAAAGAATCAACAGGACAAGAGCTTGGTTCTTTGAAAGGATTAATAAAATTGACAAACCATTGGCAAACCTAACAAAAGAAAAACTGGGGAGGACACATAACATGCATTAGGAACCACATGGGTGATATCATAAAGAAAACAAAGGAAATCAAAAGTATAATAACAGAAACCTGTGAAGAGCTGTATTCCAACAAATTTGAAAAGTTAGAAGAGATGGATACATTTTTAGAAAAACATGACCTACCTAATCTTACACAGAGTGAAATAGAAAAGTAATAACAAAAGAAGAAATTGATCAGGTCATCAAAAAACTCTGAACTAGGAAGTGGGGCTTGATGGTGGCTAGTGTGGAAATGCGGTGGAGTTCGCCATCAGCAATATCACAGATTACCAGGCAAAGCAGATCCAGGTCAGAAATCCAAATCTCAGAGCCACAGAAATAGGAATATGTAAAAAATTTGAAGACTTATAGCTAATGGAACTTGTAGAAAAAGTAAGAAATCATGTAATTTTGAATATGCTGGGGTGGCCTCGAGCTGACAACTTGGGTGAAACCAAATGGCAAGACCAAGCGGAGAAGCAGACACATCAAGGAAAAACGCTGTGGGAACCTTGGAACAAAGGTGGACGATACACTTTTGTTGGTTTTGCTTTGTTCTGATTTTCTTTTTTACTTTTTTTTTTTTGGTATATGTTCATTGGCCCCCACAACTCTTTGTGCACCTCCATTCTGGTGACTAGAGGGGGTGCCTGAGAGAGTGGACACATCCCACCCTCAATACTGGTGGGTTCTTCTGCCATGCATGCACACAGATACTTTCAGACCAAGAGCTGGTCCTGAACTGGTTTTTGTCTGTTTGTTTGTTTTAATACGGGAAAGGCCAGGACAGGGGTGTAGAGAGGGAGCAAGAGTTTAAAAACAAAACAGGCTTAAATTTAAATTAAATCCTGAGGTACAGCATAACAGCCAACAGTGGCATCTTGATTTCTCTGAGACAGCTTTGAAGGCAAGAAGCTGAAGAGACGACATTAAAGTCATACTTTATTAGGCTTGCTGTTGTTGTTGTTAAGTGCCGTCAAGTCGGTTCCGACCCATAGCGACCCTGTACAGGGTTTCCGAGGGTGTAAATCTTTACGGGAGTAGAAAACCTGATCTTTCTCCCGCGGAGCAGCTGGTAGTTTCGAACCGCTGACCTTAAGGTTCGCAGCCCTATTCGTAACCACTACGCTACCAGAGCTCCAGATTTTTATTTTTCATTTCCCTCCTCTCCCTTTTATGCGATTATAGACTACAGTATTCAGTCTAGTTTTGTATTTTTGTTGTTGAAAATCTTAGGGACAAAGTGAAAGCAGTGCTGAGAAAACAATATATTGCAATAAACACATACATTTAAAAAGAAGAAAGAACCAAAATTAACACATTAACACAGCATAAACAACAACTAGAAACAGACCAACAGTGAGAACCCACAGCTAGAAAAAGAAAATAAACAATATAGATTAGAGCAGAAATAAATGACATAGAAAACAGAAAAACTATAGAAACAATCAACAGGACAAGAAGCTGGTTCTTTTAAAGAATTAAGGAAATTGACAGACCATTGGCAAACCTAACAAAAGAAAAGAGGGAGTAGACACAAATAACATACATTAGAAACCACATGGGCAATGTCACAATGGAACCAAAGGAAATCAAAAGGATAATAACAGAATACTATGAAGAGTTGTTCTCCAGCAAATTTGAAAACTTAAAAGAAATGCATACATTTTTAGATAAAGATGACCTACTTAAACTTACACACTTTGAAGTAGAAAACATGAACAAACTTATAACAAAATAAAAAATTGATCAGGTCATCAAACACTTGTAACCAAAAAAAGTCCAGGACCAGATGACTTCACTTGTGAGTTCTACCAAACAATCAGGGAATAGCTGTCACCATTTCTACTCAAAATATTCCAGAAGATAGAGGAGGATGGTAAACTTCCTAATACATTTTATGAAGCAAGCATAACCCTCATAACAAAATCAGGGAAGTATATCACTAAGAAAGAAAATTATAGACAAATATCCCTCATGAACATAGATACAAACATTCTCAACAAAATCCTAGTCAACAGAATCCAGCAGCACATCAAAAAGATAATACATGATGATCAACTGGGATTCACATCAGGGATGTAAGGATGCTTCATAATTAGAAAAATGATCAATGTTATCCACTATACAAATAAGAAAAAGAAATGAATCACATTATCATATTGATTGATGCAGAAATGGCATTCGACAATATCCAACATCCATTCCTGATAAAAACACGCAACAAAGTAGGAATTGAAGGGAAATTCCCCTACATAATAAAGACCAAATATACAAAACCAACAGCCCACATTACTCTCAATGGAGAGAAACTGAAAGCCTTCCCTCTGCAAACAGGAACCAGACAAGGATGCCCTTTGTCACCACTCCTATTCAATATTGTGCTGGAAGTCTTAGCAAGAGTTATTAGGCAAGACAGGGAAATTAAAGGCATCCAAATTGGCAAAGAGAAAGTAAAATTCTCTCTATTTGCAGATGATATGATCCTATGCATAGAAAACCCCAAAGACTTAGTAAAAAAAGCTACTAGAGCTCATAGAAAGATTCAGCAAAGTGGCACGATATAAAATCAACATACAAAAATCAATTGGATTCCTCTATAATAAAAACGACAGCATTAAAAACGACATTAGGAAAGCAATAGAATTTACAATAGCCACCCAAAGGATGAAATATCTAGGAATAAATGTAACCAGAGAAACAAAGGACTTATACAAAGAAAACTACAAAACACTACTAC
>NW_006408988.1:436445-437593 GCF_000296735.1 Chrysochloris asiatica
CAACCTCTCTGGAAAGCAATATGATACTTCCTCAGAAGGTTGGAAATAGAAATAGCTTATGATCCAACAATTTCTCTATTTGATATTTACCCACAAGGAATACGAGCCATAACACGAGTAGGTGTATACACACCAATGTTCATAGCAGCACTAATTACAATAGCAAAAAGATGGAGACCGCCTAAATGCGTATCAACTGAAGAGTAGATAAACAATCTGTGGTACCTACACACAATGGAATATTATGCTACCTTGAAAAGTAACAAGAATAGATAAACAAACTGTGGTACATACACACAATGGAATATTATGCTACCTTGAAAAATAGCAAGGCACCGCATAACATGGATGAACCTTGAGGACATTAACTTGAATGAAATTAGTCTTTCACAAAAGGAGAAATACTGCATAGGACCACTACTGTAAAAAGACTCAGAAAAAGAACCCATACTAAGGCAGGGGTGGGGTGGAGGGGACGGCATTCTTTGATGGCTGCTGGGATATAGGAGGTGGAGAGAGTGGAGGGAGGGGAAGGTGTAGCACAGGGTAGGGAATACACACAGGATAGTTTGGGTGCTCGGGATGGGGGCAATAGACAAGAAGAAAGTGGGACCCTACCCAGAGAAGTAGTGAAGCCAGAGATGGTTGCAGAGACGATGACATGGAGAGATGGAGTGGCTGGGGACTTTAGACCCAGAGAAGGAGAGGGGCTGTGTGCTGATGACCAGGGGTGGGGGGCAGGCTTGCAGGGTATACCCTGTGTTTGGTTGATGATGCATGGAGAGGATTGTAACCATGGCAATGAAATGATATACGATAGGATGAATGTAAAACTAATGTTCTCCTATGTGAATTATCACACAATTCACAATAAAACATTAAAAATGAAAAGCAAAAAAATTCTGACCTAAAAGATGTCCAGGTCCAGATGCCTTCAATGGTGAGTTTCACCAAACATTCAGGGAAGAGCTGTCACCAATTTTGCTCAAATTATTCCAGAATATAGAAGAGGTTGGAAAACTTCCTAATACATTTTAGGAAGCAATCATAACCCTCATACCAAAACCAGGGAAGGATATCACTAAGAAAGAATATTATAGACCAACATCCCTTATGAAGCTAGAGGCAAAATTTTCAACAAAATCCTA
>NW_006408988.1:438279-441140 GCF_000296735.1 Chrysochloris asiatica
GACCTATACAAAGAAAACTACAAATCAGTAGTACAAGAAAACAAAAACAACAAACCACTACTCCAAGAAACCAAGAGACTTACAAAAATGACAGAATATACCATGGTCCTGGATAGTAAGACATAAAATTGTGAAAATGTCAATACTTCCCAGAGCAGTCTATACATATAATGCAATCCCAATCCAGATTCCAAAGACATTCTTCAAACAGATGGAAAACATAATTACAAATTATATATGGAAAGGAAAGAGACCCAGGATGAGCAAAGCACTGATTAAGAAGGATAAAGTTGGAAGCCACTCCCTCCCTGATTTCAAAATTTACTACATGGTTACAGTGATCAAAACAGCTTGGTACTGGTTCTATGAAAGATATGTTGATCAATGGAACTGAATAGAGAATTCAGAAATTAACCCATCATCATATAGACAACAGATTTTTGACAAAATGCATAAGTTTATTGCATGGGAAGGAGATAATCTCTTTTAACAGATGGTGCTGGCAGAACTGGAAAGTGATACACAAAAGATTGAAACAAGACCTTTACCTCTCTCCTTATACAAAAACCAACTCAGGGAGGCGGGACTTGATGGTGGATAAGGTAGAGGTGTAGGGAAGATCTCCGTCAGTAATACCACAGAATACCAGATGAAGCAGATTCAGTTGAGAGCTTCAAAATTCTGAACCACATATCTAGGAATATTGAAAAAGCTTGAAGGCTTATAGCTAGTGGAACTTGTAGCAGAAGCAAGAATTCTCAGACTTTGGAATCTGTCGAGCTCAGCGGTCCAGAGCCAACAATTTGGGTGAGACCAAATGGCAAAACCAAGTGATGGAGCAAGCAGACCTGCCACAGATTAATGTCTGTGGGAACCTCAGAGCTAAGGTGGACAATATTCTTTGTTTGGTTTCTTTTGTTCTGGGTTTTTGTTGTTGTTGTTGTTTTATCTGTTCATTGGCCTCTAGCTATCTTCGTACACTGAGTGAGTGGACACCCCCACCCACACCAATGGAAGTTTCTTCTACCACGCATGCATGCAGATCCAATCAACATTTAAAGAGACAGTTCCTGCTTAAAACCACCAGCAGTGCAAAACATCCGCAGCTGGTCCTGAACTGTTTATTAATAAGGAAAAGTTGAGAACAAGGGGTGTGGAGAAAGAGAGAGTTTAAAAACAAAACAGGCCAAAAATTAAGTCCTGAGGGACAGCATAACAACCAACAATAGCATCTTGAAATTTATCAGGTGGCCTTGAAGGCAAGAAGCTAAAACAGGATAGTAAAGTCATACCCATATTAGGATAGCAATTTTTGTTTCTTCTTTTTCTTGCTCTCCTATCCCTTTTCTATGATTATAGACTATAGTATCCAATCTGGGTGGGGGTTTTTTTTTGGGGGGGGCAGGATTTTTGTTTTTCTTGTTTTTTTTGTTTTTGTTTTTGTTTTTCCCACTTTTACCCATATTTCCCTATAAAACCCAAGAAGAGACAGTAATTGTTGCCATATAGTCAAGCTATAATCACACCCTATAAAACACCAAAATCCAGGTAAGAACTAATATCAACTACCATACACCAGGGAGGCAGACAACACCTGTGAATGTTATTCTGAGTTAATCAATAAAAACAATGAAAAGGGAAGCCCACATCCTGATCACATATACCTGGAAGCAATCAGAAAGCATACAAAGTACCAAAACACACACTCAATTTAATATTAAGGCCACAGCTAAACAATGAACATGTCCAAAAAGCAAAAGCACATGATCATATCAGCATATATCCAGAAACAAGATAAAATGTCTGAGACAAAGATAGACGTGGACTGCATGCTGGAAGGAGGGGAGGTCCTGGAAATGCCTGAGAAGGAATTCAGAAAAAATGATTATAAAATGTTTCAAAACACTTTATAATAGAGTTGAGACAAATAAAGAAGAATGCAGGACAGTGCTACAGAAAGAGTAAAATAAGATAGATACAACATTGGAAACAATTAAAAACCTACAGAAAGAGGTCCAAATAATTAATGATAGAATATCAGAAGTAGGCAATAAACTGAAAGGGCAAAGGAGTAGAATTGAAGACATGCAAGGCAACACTAGTGAGCTGGAAGACAAATCTCTCAATACCACTAAAATAAAAGAGTAAGCAGAAAAAAGGATACAAAAAATCTGAAGAAGGTCTAAGATTCATGTTGGACAACCTGAAGAAGAATAACTTAAAAATTATGGGCATTATGGAACAGGAAGAATCACATAAGTCCACAGAAGATATAGTTGAAGAGCTGCTGGAAGAAAATTTCTCTAACATCCTCAAAAGTGAAAAGATATACATTCAAGAGTCTCAGTGGACCCCAGGAAGGATAAACCCCAAAAGAAAATTACCAAGACATATCATAATCAAGCTGTCCAATATCAATGATAAGATGACAATCCTGAAAGCAGCTAAGAAAAATGAAACGTTACATACAAAGGGATGAAAGTCAGATTAAGCTCAATGCCTCATCAGAAATCATGCAGGCAAGAAGGCAATAGGGAGACATATATAAAGCTCTGAAAGAAAAACAATTGCCAACCAAGAATCCTTTATCAAGCAAAGCTATCAATGCAATATGACAGTCTAATCAAAACATTCCAGGATAAATAAAAGTTAAGGGATTTTTGCCAAAGTCAATCCTGCACTACAAAACATCCTAAAGGGAGTTCTGTGGACTAGAACCAACAAGAACAGACAACAACCAGAGATTGACATACATAGCAGTATCTCCCAGAACTAAATTGACAGATGGAAGAGTCGAGAACAGAACAAAACTATAAGAACAAACTCAGAGAATCTGGGAGGTCAGTCTATGATCAAAACAA
>NW_006408988.1:441610-443887 GCF_000296735.1 Chrysochloris asiatica
AATATATATATACAAAGGTAATAGCAATGAAAAATGAACGAGTGGCAGTACTAATCTCTGATAAAATAAACTTTAAGGCAAAAACCAGCATAATAGATAAAGATGGACATTATCTCATGATTAAAGGGACAATTGAACAAATGACATAACCATAATAAATATCTATGCTCTCAATGAAAGAGCTACAAAGAAAATTAAACAAACTCAAATAGAATTAAAGAAAGAAATAGATGAATCTACAACAATAGTGGGTGATTTTAATACACTGCTTTAAAAAATAGATAGACTAACCAGAAAGAAACTTGACAAAGACACAGAAGAACTAAAGAACACAATCAGCCAACTGGACTTCATAGATATGTACAGAGCATTCACCCAGCAATAGCAAAATACATATTCTTTTCCAGTACACATGGAACATTCTCCAGAATAGACCATGTGCTAGGGCACAAAACAAACCTCCATAAATTTACAAACATCAAAATACTACTAAGCATCTGCTCAGACCACGATGGTATCAAATTAGAAATCAATAATAGCAAGACCAATGAAATAAAGTCAAATATATGGAAACTAAATAACACTCAGCTGAAAAGCGACTGTGTAGTAGAAGAAATAAAATGTGAACTCACAAAGTTCCTAGAAACAAACGAGAATGTAAATATAACATATCAAAATCTTTGGGACAAGGTGAAAGTGGTGCTGAGAGGGCAATTTATTGCAATAAACGCACACATGGAAAAAGAAGCAACCAAAATTAACACATTAATACAGCATCTCAAACAATTAGAAACAGACCAACAGAGGGAACCTATAGTTACCAAAAGACAAGAAATTATAAAGATTAAGAGCAGAAATAAATGAGATATAAAACAGAAAAACTTTAGAAAGAATCAATAGGACAGGAGCTTGTTCTTTAAAAGGATTTAAAAAAAATGACAGATCGTTGGCAAACGAAACAAAAGAAGAGGGAGGAGAATTAGCAGCACGGATTAGAATCCACACAGGCAATTTCACAATGGAACCAAAGGAAATCAAAAGGATAATAACAGGAGGAAGGTTGCCATCAGCAATAGCACAGAATACTAGGCAAAGCAGATCCAGGGCAGAGCTCCAAAACTCGGAACCACAGAGATAGGGATATTTTAAAGGTTTGAAGGCTTATAGCTTGTGGAGCTTGGAGCTGAAGTAAAAAATCCCATGCTTTTGAATCTGCTGGCCGGGCTCGGAGGCCTGAGCCGACATCCTGAGGGAGATCAAGCGGTGGGACCAAACAGGGGGAGCAGAAACACCACAGTAAAACCTTAGGAAAAAGGTGGACAATATACTTTGTCAGTTTTGTTTCGTCCTGATTTTCCTTTTTGCTTTGGTATCTGGTAATTGGCGCACTCACTGTGTTTGCCCACTTCCATTCTGGTGAATAGAAGGAGAGCCTGAGCTGAGTGGCCACTCCCCACTCTCACCGCTAGTGGGTTCTTCTGCTACGCATGTGCACAGATACTCAGCCCAAGCAGAGGCGCTGAACTTTTATCTGTTTCCTTTTTGTTCTGTTTTTTATCTTGGGAAAGAGGACAGGGCTGAAAGGATGGAAAGAGAGTTTAAAGGCAAAATCTCTCAGGCAGCTTTGAAGGCAGGAATTTAGGACATTAAAGACATACTCATATTAAGCTACAGATTTTTTTTCTCTTTTTCCCTTCTTTTTATTCTATCCCTCCTCTCCCTTTTCTGTGATTAGAGACTGCAGTATTCAGTCTTGATTTTGTTGGTGCTGCTTTTTAATTATTATTATTATTTATTTTTCCTCTTTCTCTCTTTTTTTTTTTTACAATACTGGTGTTGTTTTGCTGTTATATACCCCCACCCCTTCTGCCTTTGGAGGACTCTTTGTCTCCCTATATTACACAAGAGTCAGCAACTGCTGCCATATAGCCAAGCTACAATAACACTCTATAAAACACCAAAACCAGGCAAGAACCAATATCAGCTGCCCTATACCAGGGAAACAGACAACACCTGTGAAAGTTACTCTGAGTTAAGCAATAAGAAGAATGAAAAGGGAAGACCACATCCTGATTACATCTTCCTGGAAGCAATCAGAAAGCATAAAACATTACTACAACACATACTCAATTAAGTATCAAGGCCACAGATAAACATTAAACATGTCCAAGAAGCAAAAGCAGATGACCATATCAGCACATGTCCAGAAAAAAGACAAAATGTCTGAGACAAATGACCTAGAAGTAGACCTGGACTCCATTCTGGAAGGATGGCAGG
>NW_006408988.1:445283-474006 GCF_000296735.1 Chrysochloris asiatica
TACCTAAACTTACACAGAATGAAGTAGAAAACCTTAACAGTCCCATAACAAAAGAAGAAATTGATCAGGTCATCAAAAACTCCCAACCAATAGACGTCCAGGCTGAGATGGCTTCACTGGTGAGTTCTACCAAACATTCATGGAAGAGGTGTCACCAATTCTACTCTAATTAATCCAGAAGATTGAGGAGGATGGAAAACTTCCTAATACATTTTATGAAGCAAGCAACACACTTATACCAAAACAAGGAAGGACATCATTAAGGACGAAAATTACAGACCAATATCCCTCATGAACATAGATGCAAACATTCTCACAAAAATTTTAGCCAACAGAATCCAGCAGCACATCAAAAAAAATAACACATCATGACCAAGTGGGATTCATATCAGAGATGCAAAGATTGTTCAACATTAGAAAACCAATCAACATAATCCACCATATAAATACGAAAAAAGAAAAGAAACACATGGTCATATTGATTGATGCAGAAAAGGCATTTGACAAAATCCAATATCCATTCCTGACAAAAACCTTCAACAAAGTAGGCATTGAAGGGAAATTCCTCAACATAAATAAGAGTATATATACAAAACCAACAGCCTACATTATTCTTAATGGAGAGTAACAGAAACCAGTAACCAGACAAGGATGCCCTTTGCTACCACTCCTATTCAGTATTGTGATGGAAGTCTTGGCAAGAGCTATATGGCAAGACAGGGAAATTAAAGGCATCAAAATTTGCAAAGAGAGCAAAACTCTCTGTATTTGCAGATGATATGTTTCTATACATAGAAAATACCAAAGACTCAGTAAAAAACTACGAGACCTTATTGGAAGATTCCGCAAAGTGGCAGGATATAGTATCAACATACAAAAATCAGTTGGATTCTTCTATACCAATACTGACAGCACTGAAAAGGACATTAGAAAAACAATAAATACCATTTACAACAGCCACCCAAATGATAAAATATCTAGGAATAAATATAACCAGGGAAACAAAGATCTTATATAAAGGAAACTACAAAACACTACTACAAGAAACCAAAAGAGACCTACAAAAATGGAAGAAGGTACCATGCTCCTGGATAAGAAGACTTAATATTGTGAAAATGTCAATATTGCCCAAAGCAATTTACACATATAATGCAATCCCAATCCAAATTCCAATTCCAATTCTTCAAAGAGATGGAAAAAACTATTATAAACTTTATATGGAAAAGAAAGAGACCCAGGATAAGCAAAGCACTCCTTAAGAAGATGGATAAGGTTGGAAAACTCTCACTTCCTGATTTCAAAATTTATTACACAATTGCAATGTAATAAAACAGCTTGGTATTGGTACAGTGAAAGATGGATTGAGCGATGGAACAGAATCAAGAATCCAGAAATTAAACCATTTACATATAGCCAACTGATTTTCAACAAAGTGCCTGAATATATCGCATGTGGAGGTGATAGTCTCTTCAACAGATGGTGCTGGCAGAAAAGGAAAGTGAAATGCAAAAGATTGAAACAAGTTCTTTACCTCATGCCTTATCCAAAAATCAACTCAGCATTGCTTAATGGCCTAAATGTGAATCCCAGAATTATGAAGGCCATCAATGAAAAAATAGGGACAAATGTGAGGGCTCTAATTCAGGGAATACACAAACTACCAATCATTTTGAAAACCATACAAACAAAAGTAGACAATATAGATGTTTGGGACATACTAATAATTGAAAACTGATGTGCATCAAAAAATTCACCAAAAGAATAAAAAGGAAACTCACAAAATGAGAAAAAAAAAAATCTTTTGCAATGACATATCAAACAAGGGACTCATTTCTAAAATATATAGGAAACTACAACACCTCTACAAGAAAAAGACAAATAACCAAATTGAAAAATGAACACAGGACATGAACAGACACATCACCAAGGAGGACATCTGGGCAACCACCAAACATATGAAGAAATGTTCACGATCACTAGACATTAGAGAGAAGCAAATCAAAACAACCATGAGATATCATCTCACACCAGTAATAACAACAAAGGTCTAAAAAGGAAAGGACAATAAATTCTGGTGGGGATGTGGAGACACAGGGACACTCAACCCATCAGAAGTGCAATGCACATTCTTTTTCAGCGCACATAGAACATTTTCAAGAATAGACCATGAGTTATGCCACAAAGCAAATCTCCACAAATTTAAAAACATGAAAATATTACAAAGCAACTTCTCAGACCACAATGCTACAAAATTTGAAATCAACAGTAGGAAGATCAAGGAAACAAAATCATTTACATGGAAACTGAATAACACCCTAGTTAAAAGCTACTTGGTACTAGAACAAATAAAGGACTGAAAAATTTAAATTCCTAGAAACAAATGAGAAAGAAAATATAACATACTAAAACCTTTAAGGACACAGCATAAATAGTACTTAGAGAACAACTTAATGTAATAAAAGTACACACAGAAAAAGAAGAACCTAAATCAACACATAACCACAACATCTTCACAATTAGAACAGCAAAGAAAAAGCGACAGCCACCAGAAGAAAAGAAATAATAAAGATTACACATAAATAAATAAAATTGAAAAGAGAACAATATTAGAAAATTTCAGCAAGACAAGAAACTGGTTCTATGTAAAGATGAATAAAATTGACAAACCTCAGAAAAGAAAAGAGGAAGAAAGACACAAATAACACACATAAGAAACCACATGGGACACATTACAACATTACAACATAACCAATGGAAATAAAAAGATAGTAGCAGAGCACTCTGAAGAACTGTACTCCAACAAATTTGAAAATCTGGAGGAAATGGATACATTTTTAGAAAAACACAACCTACTTAAACTTACAGAGTGAAGTAGAAAACTTGAACAGACTTATAAAAATGAAGAATTAGATCAGGTCACCAAAAAAAGTCCAGGCCCATATGGTTTCCCTAGTGAATTTTACCTAACATTCAGAGAAGAGCCAACACTTAATTGTATTCAAACTATTCCAGAATATAGAAAATTGTGGAAAAGGTCCTAATACATTTTTTAAAAGTTTTTATTGTGAATTATGTGATAGTTTACATGGGAGAACATTGTTGTTGTTAGGTGACATCGAGTAGGTACCAACTCATAGTGACCCTATGCACAGCAGAACAAAACACTGCCCAATCCTGGGACAACCTCACTACTACTGTTGCCACGCTTGAGTCCATTGATGCTGCCACTTGGTCTATCCGTCTCGTTGGGGGTCTTCCTCTTTTTCTCTGACCCTCTACCTTACCAAACATAATATCATTGTCCAGTAACTGGTCCTTCCTGACAAAATGTCCAAAGTATGAGAGACAAAGTTTGGCCATCTTGTCCTCCAAGGAGCACTCTTGCTGCAATTCTTCCAAAACGGATCTATTGGTTCTTTTTGGCAGCCCATGGCACTCCTCCAACACCATAACTCAAAGGCATCAATTCTTCTATGGTCTTCCTTATTCACTGTCCAGCTTTTGCTTGCATATGAGGTTATTGAAAATATTGAAAATTTGCTTTACTTTAATCCTATCTTATATGTTTCATTGCAATGATTACAATTTTCTGCATGCATCATAAAACAACCAAAGAGTAGACCCCGCAAGCCTTCCCCCAGGCCATCAGCACATAGCCTCTCTCCCTCCCTGAGTCTAAAGTCCTCAGCTGCTCCGTCTTTCCACATCATGTCTCTGCCTCCATCTCTGGTGTCACTGCTTCTCTGGATAGGACCCCATACTTCACTTTTCTCCATTGATTGTTTCAGGGACCTCCACTCCTGGACTGCAAAATCAACCACTTCCCTCCTTTCGTTACAAAATGTCTGCCTTTATCTAATCAAAGCTCACAGGCAGTCCTGATAGCAATCGTTCACTATTGAACCACAAAAGTCTTATCCCCATCACTTTTCATCAGCCCTGTTCTGACAGGTTTCCCCCACCCTCTGGAACTAGGTTCCTTATTGAAAGCTTGTAAGGCTGTCACTTCTTGCCTTTGTAGCCCTCCCATTTTGGGTAGCCAATGTCTAAGTTGCTCATCCCTGTCAACATTGCATACAGAGGGGGTGGAAATCATCCTCACTGTAAAGATTTTTTCCCTTTTTTAAGCTACTACATCTATAAGTATAGGTAAAGTTCATCAAATTGTAGCAGATTACTCTTTTTTACCTCTTCTTTCTTCCTCTAGTTGAGTTCTGATCATCCAGCCATTGAAGCCAGTTCAAGTGGGTACTATCTGCAAGTATGGGTGTTCTTGTGCGTCTCCCCTCACTTCATATAAGCTGGATGCTGCACATTCTGCTCTGGTTCTCTGTGGCCATGTCCCTGTCCATGGGCCCAGGAGTCTTCAGGTCTCGTCATACTGCTTGTTACCTGAATTGAGACCTGGTCTATTGAATGTTTTTTAACTTAGCTCAAAACTTTATTGCTGTTTTCCCCCCACACTTCCCCTTATCAGTGACCAACGTGGTCAGCAGAAAGCCTACATACTTGTTCGTGTATTACCCTTGAGTTTTAGTCTTGGAAGGGGGTTGCCCTGAGGAGACCTGATCACTTACCTTGATGGCTCCTAGGGAATGACTTGTTTGTTCTTGTAGTAGTCAATCAGACTGCTGTTATTTTTTATTTTTCCTGCTGGTCTTTCTTTCAAGAAGTATCTTCTATTCAAACTGCTCCAGGCTGGACTGCTTGTATTTTCAAGTGGAAAATTTCCCACCACAAAAGATTTTGGATGGGGTTCAGGATTCCACCTATGGTCTTATGCAATGAAAAGGCTCCGCAGGAAGCCTCCTTCACTGGGCAAGTTCTAGCCCAATTTTAGAATTCCAAACTGGTGTGGTGTTGTGGGTTAATGCACCAGACTGCAAAGCCATTTGATCTGCAAGATCAGCAGTTTAAGCTCACCAGCCTCTCCTCAGAAACCCTATGTGTTGAGGTCGACTTGACGGCACTAACAACAACAAGAATCTGTTATAGAATGAAGACAGACTTACAAGCTTTTTATGGTGATGTTTCTGGCTATTCCTTTTTCTCCTTCTCAAGTGCCTATTTTACAATAATAAAGTAAGGGAAACCAAGATTCAAAAGATAGCCAAGCAATTTAACTTTATTTCCCCACTTTTACCCATTCAAACCATGCCTCAATCCTTGTATCCCAGAACCCTGTTGTTCCAAGGTTCTGCTTACATCGTTATTTACCTCTGTCCTATTTAGCCCATGCAAACCTGCCTTACTGCCCTCCTTTCCCCTTGTTCTTCTTTTCCCCTCCCATTTCTAGTGTATTGCTGTGCCTCCCCATAACCCAAACTATCCTGTGTCTGTTACCTACCCCGTGCTCCAGCTTCCCCATAGTGACCCTGTATACAGTTTCCAAGGAGTAGCTGGTGAGCTTGAACCACCGATCTTGCAGTTGAAACGATTTTGTAGTCTGACACATTTGCCCACAGCACCATACCAGGACTCGATAGATATGGATTAATTGTTGTCATTATGTTTGTTTTTTTGATGAGCTGATGCTTTCTTTGTTCTTTGTTCTGTATGTGCTGAGTTCATGTTTCTTTTTGTGTTTTGTCTTGTCAGTTTCCTTATAGGTTTAATATTTTCATGTTCTTCTTGGATTTTCATTTTCCTGGTATGCTGTGAAGTATTCATTTACTTTGAGGTACCTTATATTCTATTAACTCTTCTCCCCATTTAAGACAGTCTATTTTATTCTGTAATCTCCATGACCTACTCAACACCTTGATCTCTGTTCATATATGTTTACCTTCTTTCATATTGTAGTTGTTTTGATCATAGACTGACCTCCCTGATACTCTGAATTTGTTCTTATAGTTTGGTTCTGTTCTTGAATCTTCCATTTTTCGATTGAGTTTCAGGTGGTGCTTCCACATATGTCAATATCTGGATGTTGTCTGTTCTTATTGGTACTTACTCCACAGGTCTCCCTTTAGGATCTTTTGCAGCACAATGTTGACTTTGGCAAAATCTTTTAGTATCTGTTTATCCTGGAATGTTTTTATTATATCTCATATTTGATTGACAGCTTTGATGGGTAGAGAATTCTTGGTTGACAGGTTTTTTTTTCTTTCAGGGTTTTACATATGTGTCCCCATTATCTTCTTGCCTGCATGGTTTCTGCTGAGAGATCTGTGCTTAATCTGATATGCTTACCTTTCTATGCAACACTTCTATTTTCCCTAGCTGCTTTTAGGAGTCTCTCCTTATCTTTCATTTTGAAGAGCTTGATTATGATATGTCTTGGTGATTTTTTTTTTTTTTTTTGGTCTATCCTTCCTGGGGTTGGTTGAGTTTCTTGAATACTTATCTTTTTGCTTTTCAGGATGTTAGGGGAATTTTTTCCCAGCATTTCTTCAACTATTTCCTCTGTGGATTTGTCTGATTCTTCCTGTTCTAGAATGCTGATAATTCTTAAGTTATTCCTCTTCATGTTTTCCAACATGAATTTTAGACCTCAGATTTTTTTTTTATTCTTTTTTGTGTTTGTTCTTCTATCTTAGTAGTGTTGAGAGATTTATCTTCTAGATCACTAGTTTTGGCTTCTATCTCTTCAATTCTTCTCCTTTGCCCATTCGATGTATTGTCCATTTCTGATATTCTATTATTAATTATTTGGACCTCTTTCTGTAAGTTTTGAATTGTTTCCAACACTGTATTTATCTTATTTGATTGTTCCTGTAGTGCTTTCCTGACTTCTTCCTTATTTCTCTCAACTCCATTGTATAGTGTTTTGATACATTTTATAATCATCTTTCTGAATTCCCTCTCATGCATTTCCAAAACCTGCCCTCCTTCCAGTATGGAGTGTAGGTCTACCTTCTGCTCATTTGTCTCAGTCACTTTATCTTGTTTCTGGACATGTGCTGGTATGATCATCTGTTTCTGTTTCTTGGGCATATTCAGTAGTTAGTTGTGGCCTTAATACTTGCATAAACTTGTGTTTTGGTATTGTTTATGCTTTCTGATTGCCACGAGGTAGATGTGATCTGGATATGGGCTTCCTTTCTTATTACTCAACTCAGAGTAACTGTTGCAGGTGTTGGCTGCCTACCTGTTATATGGAAGATGGTGTTGTTTTTTGCCTGGATGGAGGGATTTTATAGGGTGTGATTATAGCCTGATGATATGACAGCAATTGCTGTCTCTGCTTTGGTAATGTAGGGAGAGAACTTGCCCCTTAAGTGTAAAAAAGGGACAAATAGCTAAATAGCACCAGCAAAAAAAGACAAATTGAATACTGTAGTCTATAATAGCAGAAAAGAGAAGAGAGAGGGAAAAAATCTGAAGCTAAATATGAGTATCACTTTAATGCTCCTCTCTCAGCTTCTTGTCTTCAAGGCCATCTGAGAAATTTTGAGGTGCCACTGTTGGTCATTATGACATAACTCAGGATTTAATTTTCAGCCTGTTTCCTTTTTAGTTTGTGTCTCTTCTGCTCCTCAGCCCCTGTTCAGGACTTTTTCCTAGTGATAAACAGTTCAGGGCCAGCTGTGGCCATTTTGCATTGCCATTCGGTTTAAAAAAATTTTTTTTATTGTGAATTATGTGTTAGTTTACATGAGTGAATATTATCTTTACATTCATCCTATCATATTTTGTTACATTGCAATGATCACAATCCCCTGCATGCATCATCAAACACCCAAAGGGTACACCCAAAACACCTAGGCCCCAGTTGCCAGCACACAACCTCTCTCCCTCCCTGAGTCCAGAGTCCCCAGTCACTCCTTCTGTCTACGTCATTGCCTCTGCCTCCATCCCTAGTGTCACTGCCTCTCTGAACAGGGTCTCACACTTTGCTTTTCTCCCTTGATGGTTCCAGGGATATCTGCACCTGGACTGCAAAATCAGCTGCATTCCCTATTGAACCACAGAAGTCTTTTCCCCTCCTCACTTTTTATTAACCCCATCCAGACAGGTTGGAAACAATTTAGTAGAGGTTCTACCTTTCCCTGTATCCTCTGGAGATAGGTTCCCTATTGAAAGCTTGTAAGCCAGTCACTTCTTGCCTTTGTAGTCAATTTCTAAGTTCCCCCTCCCTGTTGACCCTGTGTATCAGGGGGTTTGGAATGATCCTCACTGTTAGAGATTTGTCTGCTCCTTTGTCATACTGCATCCACAAACAGATCAAGTTCATCCCCTTATAGTGAGTTACTCCTTTGTTTGTTTGTTTGTCTTCTTTCTTCCTCTAGTCGTGTTCTGATCATCTAGCCATTGATGCGAGGTCAAATGGGTACTATCTGCAAGTGTGAGTGTTCTTGTGCATCCCCCCTCACTTTATAATAGCTGGATGTTTCATATTCCATTCTAGTCCTCTGGGACCATATCCCTGCCCCTGGGCCCAGGAGTCCCCAGGTATCGTCATACTGCTGGTTAACCAGGTCTCAATTCAGGTTAACAGGAGTCTATTGAATGTGGTCAGACTTAGTTCACAACTTCATTGCTGTTTTTCCCCCACTTCCCCTTATTGGTGACCAATGTGGTCAGCCGCAGGACCATATGCTTGCTAGTGTGTTCCATTTGAGTTTCAATCTTGGAAGAGGGTTTTCCTTGAGGGGACCTGACCACTTGTCTTGATGGCTCCCTGGGGAACAACTTGCTTGTTCTTGTAGTAGTCAATTGGACTGTTGTTATTGTTTTTTTTTTATTTTTTCTGATGTTCTTATTTCATGAAGTATCTTCTCTTCTTCTAGCTGCTCCAGACTGGTCTGCTTGTCCTTTCATGTGGGAATATCCCACCTCAGAAGATTCCACCTATGGACTTGTGCAATGCAAAGGCTCTGTAGGAGGAAAGTACTCACTGGGCAAGTTCTAGCCCCCTTTTAGTTATTCTAAACAGTTATAGGCTGAAGAAGGACTTACAAGATTTCTCTGGTAAAGTTTCTGGCTATCTCTCTCTCTCCTCTTCAAGTGTCTATTTTACAATAGTAGGCAAGGGACACTCAAAAGACAGTCAAGCAGCTTAGCATCATTTCCCCACTTTTATTTGTTCAAACCATGTCTCAAACTTCATATCCACAAACCCTGTTGTTCCACATTTGTGCTTAGATTGTTATTTACCTCTGCCCTATTTAGCCTAAGTAAACCTGCCTAGCTGTTGTTCCATCCTCCTTATTTTCCTTTCCCCTTCCCCTTCTAGTGTTTGCCCTCAACCAGCACCCAAACGATTGTGTTTATTCCCTACCCTGTGCTGTACCTACCTTTCTCTCACCCTCACTCCACCCCATACACCCTGGTAACCAACAAAAAAAATAAAATAATTTAAAAAAAGAAAAGGTAATTTTTTTTTTCCTTCCCCTTTTAGTGTGAGTACATTTCCTTAATCTTTTACAATAATGAATCTATGCTGTATTTCTCTTTTTGTGACTGACTGATTTCACTTAGCATAATGTCCTCAAGGTTCATCCATGTTATGTGGTGGCTTGCTGTTTCCTTGTTATTCTTCAGGATAGCATAGTATTCCATTATTTGTCTGTACCAAAGTTTGTTTATCCATTCTCCCATAGATGGGCATTTAGGCTGTCTCCGTTTTTGTGGTATTGAAAACAATTCTGCTATGAACATTGGTGTGCATTTATCTACTTGTGTTATGGCTGGTATTTCTTGTGGGTAAATACCAAGTAGAGGAATTTTTGGATCATAAGATATCTCTATTTCCAACCTCCGGAGGAAGTTCCATATTGCTTTCCAGAGAGGCTGGCCCCTTTTGCAATCCCACCAGCAATGTAGGAGGGTCCCAATTCCTTTAAATTTTGAGGAGTTCTGTGTGCATGTGTAGTAGAACCCTGCAGGATGGGGTTGTGTTTCCACATGCTCAGGTGCCCCCTCTAGTCACCAGAATGGAGGTGCTCAGATAGCGAGAGACCATTAAACAGATACAAACAAACAAAAAAAAAGATTGTCCATACCTTTTTCTTCAAGGTTCTGGCAAGTTTTAGTCCATGGCTGCTCTAATCCTTCTGCCACTCCAACTCACCCAAGTTGACCACTGCTGAAGCCGCTGAGCATGGTAGATTCGAAAGCACCTGATTTCTCACTTCTGCTACAAATTCCACTATCTGTAAGCCTTCAAACTTTTTAAATATTCCTATATATGTGGTTCAGAGTTCTGGGACTGGCCCCTGAGCCTGTTTCATCCAATATTCTGTGTTATTGGTGACAGAGATCCTCACTGCGCTTCTACCTGAGTTGCCATCAAGCCCCACCAGGCTGCTTGGCTTTTACAACAACAACCAAACTGTTCACTTGGGACCCATCAAGGTAAGCCATCAAGTACCTTCATGACAAACCCCTTTCTGAGACTGAAACTCAAAAAGAACACACGAGCAGTCTTGTGAGCTCACTGGTGACTATTTTGATCTACTTGTGAGGGGAAGTGGGAGAAAGGCAGAAATGAAGACATGGACTGAATTTGACCATGTTCTATAGGCTCTTACTAACCTTGAAATGAGAAAGAGAAGAGGAAGTGCTGGTTGATCTGAAGTTTGGGGAGAGCTGGGAACTCCTGAGCCCATGAACACTGACCTAGCCATGTTGGGCTTGAGTTGAGAGTGAAACATCCAGCTTATATGAAGTGGGGAGAGGTGCATGAGAACACTGAAACTTGCAGTTAGTGCCCATTTGACCTAGCTTGAAGGCTTTATGATCAGAATTTGACTAGAGGAAGATAAAGAAATTTGATACAGGAAGCAAATATAAATTGCTGCAATTTGATGAACTTGACCTTTACTTAAAGATGTAGTAACTCAAAATATCAAAGGATAGGGAAGGAGTCTTCACATCAAGAATCAAGCTTATTCTCATAGTACACAGGATGGATAGCAATGGGCAGCTGAGACATTGGCTATCTAAAATGGAGGATGTTATAAAGGGACAAAGTGGCTGAATTAACAGTTTTCAAGAGGCAGTTTAGTTTCAGAGTGAGCTGGGGAAGGTAGAATTCCCACTGAATAGTTTTCATCTTGTCTAGATTGGTATGGTGGAAGGAGATGGGGATTATATTCTTTTGATTCAATTGTGAGTAATCGTTATCATGCCTAATTAGTATTGTTACAACTGTAAAAATAGAAGTTGTATAACAAAGAGGTGGGAGTAGTGAAACTTACATTCCAGAAACAAAGGACCTTAGGACCATCAAGAGGGAAGAGCATGAGAAGAATGTGGGATGCTAACCAGAGAAGCATGCACATCAGAGACAGAGGCAGAGATGATGGCCTAGAGAGACAGAGGATCTGAGGACTCTAAACTCATGGAAAGAGAAAGCTGTGTGCTGGCTGGCAGGAAGTTGACTGCAAAATGTGCCGTTTGGTTGTTTAAATGATTATATATTCCTGCATGTTTTTGTGCACACCAGAAAAGAAACTAAGTGGGAATAGAGACAAATCTGATTGTAATCATTACAGTGAAACAAAATACGATTGGTGGAGTGCAAAACTGATGTTCTTGCATGTAAATTATCAGTCAATTCACAATAAAATATTTAAGAAGTTTTTTTTTTTTAAAGATGGAAGGAATACACAGATTCACTGTACCTAAAAGAATCTGTCAGCGTTCAACCATTTCAAGAGCTAGCATATGATCAAGAGTCAGTGGTCCTGAAGGAAGAAGTCTAAGTGTACTGAACATGTTGGCAAAGAACAAGGCTCTTGGACTTTATGGAATACAAATTAAAATATTTCAATAAAGTGATGCAGCATTTGAGGCACTCACTCCTCTATGACAAGAAATTTGAAAGACAGCTATCTGGCCCACTGTTAGAAAAGACCCATATTTGTATCCATTCCAAAGAGAAGTAACAAAAACAGTGTGACTATCATAGGACAATATCATTAATATCACATGTAAATAAAGTTTTGATAAAGATAATTAAAACTTGCTGCAACAGTACATTTATAGGGAACTTCCAGAGGTTTAAGCCAATTGAAATGAGAGCATGGAACAAGGTATATCATTGTTGATGTCATGTGCATCTTGGCCCAAAGCAGAGAATAACAGAAATATGTTTATCTGTGGTTTTTGACTAGGCAAAGACTTTTCACTGTGTGAATCACAAGCTATGCATAACATTGTTAAGAATGGGTATTCCAGAACACTAAATTGTGCTTGTGAGGAAGGTGTATCAACCAAGAAACAGTTGTCAGGAAAGGTGTGCACCGTGATTGTTTTCTTTTCCTGTATTTATTTAATCTGTATGCAGAAAAAGTAATCTGAGAAACTGGATTATATGAAGAGCCACATGACATCAGGATTGGAAGAAGACTCATTAACAACCTGCAATATGCAGATGATGCAACCTTGCTTGCTGAAAGCAAAGAGGACATAAAATATTTATGGGGAGATCAAAGACCACAGACTGCAGTATGGTTTATATCTAAATGTAAAATATACAACAGTTATCACAACTTTGCTTATAAATAATATCATCATAATTGGAGAAACTATTGAAATTGTCAAAGACTTCATTTTGCTTGGATCCACTGTGAACACACAGCAGTCAGGAAGTCAACAACATATTGCATTAAGCAAATTTGCTGCATAAAACCTCTTTAAAGTGGTTAAGAACAACCATGTCAATTTGAGGGCTAAGGTGTACCTCAATCAAGCTATTGTATTTTCAGTAACCTCATTTGCATGTGAAAGTTGGGCAATGAATAAGGAAGACCATTGAGTTAAGGTGTTGTATAAGACTATTAAAAGAACTCTGGTAGCATAGTGGTTATGAGTTGGGCTACTAATCTTAGGGTCAGCAGTTCAAAACTGCCTTGAAACTACCAGTGGTTCTGCAGGAGAAAGATGAGACTTTATGCTCCCATAAAGATTTACAGCCTCAGAAATGTTGTACATGGTCACTATGGGTAAGAACAAACTCCAAAGTACATAACCACCACGATAAGTACTATTAAAAGTACCATGGAATGCCAGAAGAACAAACAAATAAGTGTTGGAAGAAGTACAGTCAAAATGTTCCTTAGAAGCTAGGATAGCGAAACTTTGTCTCTCGTACTTCAGAAATATTATCAGGAGGGACCATTCCCTGCAAAAGGACATCAGGCTTCCTAAAGCGGAGGGTCAGCAAAAATGTGGAAGACCCACAACAAGATGGATTGGTACTATGGCTGCAGCAATGGGCTCAACATTTATGAGGATGGCGCAGGACCAGGCAGTGTTTCTTTCTGTTATGTATAAGGTCATCATGTGTCAGAACCGATTTGATGACACCTAACAACAACATCAACCATTGTTTTTTATTAAAATTATTTGAATGCTCTAAGTGCTGTCTCAGCACACCTAATGCTCCATATAACTGGATACTGGATATCTCCACTCCCACACTTAAAAAAAAAAAAAAAAAAAAAATTATAGTTTGGGTGGAAGTTTACAGAGCAAGATGTTTTCCATTCACCAATTTATACACATTTTCTTTGTAACATTAATTGTAGTCTCTTCAGTGTAGCAGTACGCTTTCTACTACCTTCTTGGGTTCCTGTGTCCAATATTCCTTCTTTCCTGTTTTCTTTCCTGCTGGCTTTTTTTTTTTTTTTTTTTGAGTAAATGTTATTCTTTTGATCTCTTGTGTTTGATGGTTCTGAGGAGTGTTTTCATCATGGGTATTGTTTTTCAGTTTATAGGTCTGTTTATTGTTTGAACCCTGGTGTTCTGCTGCAGCATAAGCATTGGAATGGTAACCACAAGTTCAACAGTTCAAACCCACCAATTGATTTCAGAAATCCTATACAGAGTCAGAACCGACTTATGGCACATAACTATGAGTCAGAACCGACTTATGGCACATAACAATAACTGCTTGACTGAAAGGTCAGGGTGGGTTCAATTCCTGATATATATAAAACCGGTTCCACCCGTCTCCATCTCATAACTCTAGTGTTCTTTTAAGATTTATAGTTTTATTCCATAATTTTCTCACACTTTGTTCAGGTTATTATTATTGTTGTTGTTGTTCCTAGGGTTCGTATAAGGAGCTCTGGTAGTGTAGTGGTTAGAAATTGGGCTGCAAACCTCAAGGTCAGCAGTTTGAAACTACCAGCCATTCCGTGGGAGAAAGATGAGACTTTCAGCTCCCGTAAAGATTTACAGCCTTGGAAACCCTATACAGGATCGCTGTGAGTCAGAATGGACTCCATGGCACGCAACAACAACAACCATGGTTGATATGGTGCTTTGGGTTAATATGCTGGCTAATAAAAAGGCAGTTTGAACCATAATGTCAGTGGTTTAAACTCATCAGTCATTCTTTGGACTTCAGAGTCTCTACGGGTCAGAACCAACTCGATAGCACTTAACAACAACAACATCAGAAGTGTTGGAGACCTGCTGTGGCAAGATAAGCACTGGATTACAAGGTCGGTTTGAATTGCAAGGTCAACGATTCAAACTCAACACAGATGCTCCTTGGAAACCCTATACAGAGTTGCTATGAGTCGGAACCGACTTGAAGGCACTTAACACCAACAAATCAGAGTCAGTGGTTGTGGTGGTGGTGGTGGTCTGTGGAGTTGGTTCCGACTCGTAGCAACCTTGCATAATGTTTTCGAGGCTGTAAATCTTTACATGAGCAGAAAGCCCCATCTTTCTCCTCTAGTAGTTTTGAACTGCTGACCTCAAGGGTAGCAGCCTGACTCATAACCACTACACTTCCAGAGCTCCTTGTTGGTAGTGGTATCTTGTTGTTGTCGTTGTTAAGTACCATGGAGTCAGTTCCCACTCAGTGATCCTGCACAGGGTTTCCAAAACTGTAAATCTTTACGAGAGCAGAATACCTCTTCTTTCTCCTGCGGAACCGCTGGTAATTTTGAACTGCCGACCTTGAGGGTAGCAGCCAGATTCGTAACCACTACACTTCCAGAGCTCCTTGTTGGTAGTGGTATCTAGCACCATTTAATTCTCCTGGTCTCAGAATCAACCTCAAAAAATTCAAACTCACCACCATGGAGTTTATTCCAACTCACATAGACCCTATATACAGCTTGTGAGGCTGTGAATCTTTTCCTTTGTGAAATAGCTGAGGAATTTGAACTGCCAACCTTACAGTTTATCCTACAGTGCCACCATTGCTTATCCTACAGTGCCACCAGGGTTGTTTCCTGGTCTTGGGATGTCGTTGCTATGTGCCATTTCATTGGTTCACACTCATAGTGATCCTGTATAGGGTTTCTGAAGAGAGGCTAGTGTATTTGAACTTCTGACCTTGTGGTTAACAGTTCAATGCTTATCCTACATCAGTTTACTAGGGCACCAGGTTCAGGGTTATGAAGGCTAATTGTTTTCTTGAGTCTTTGAATTTTTTCAATCCATATGGGGAGTGACCAAGAGTTAGTTGCATCTTAGATGGTGTGATATAGTGAATTATCTAATGTCTCTTCTAACTATAGTCTGTAACTCCCAACCAACAACATTTCATCGCTGGTGGGTCTGGATAAGAGAACATGGGAGGAGATATGGATAGGATGACATGAACCAGCTGTGGGTTTTAGCTGGCTATAAAATTTCAAAGTCTTGAAACTCTAACATGGGTATAAAATGAACCAACTCAGAAACAGTAGAGAGGTTCTCACTACTGTCAATAAGAAGGAGCCTGGAGTGGATTATGTCTTTTGGACCCCGAGATCCCTGCACATTAACTTTCTTGATCCAGGTATAGAAAGCTGTGACACCTGAGGAGTTGCAGATGAGCAGCAGCAGCAGAACCAAGAACCAGAAACCGAGCAGTAGTCTTCCCAGCCCATGGAGCAAGTAAAACTGAGTAACTTTGGGCAGGATACTTGCTTGTAGACTGGGGTGCCTCTAGGTATTTAACTGAAGGAACTAAATTTGATGAACCAGGGAACTAGAGCCAAGTGTTTTCAGGCTGAAGCTGATGCTGGAGTAGTATTTATCACAAATATTCTATGGGAATTTTTCAGCAAATAGTTGGAACAGCTGTGCTCTGAGCCTTTTTGATTCTGTTGACATCCCTAATAAACCCCCTAACTGTGAGTATGCTTTCTGAGTTCTGTGTAGCCATTGCAACACATCAGCAAACCCAGTTGAGTAGATTGGGCTGTGGGAAGATGGTTTTGTACCACATATTTTTACAAAGGACCACTCATAATCTTTTAAGATTCCACTACTCACTAAAATAGAATGTCAAACTTGGTCTTTGTGGATTATGCTAAGCCAATTGACCTAAACGTTCCCCCAGCTCAGTGAATCATTCCCTCAAGATATTTGATGGAATTTCCCACAGTGGTTATACCATTTTACAGTCACACCAGCAGGGAATGAGGGTTCCAGTATTTCCCTCTCCAGTGACTAATGCTAATGAGCATTTATTTCTTCATGTATTTGTTGACCACCTGAATGTATCCATTGGGGAATATCTATTTATGTCCTCTATCTTTTAAATTGGATTGTTTGTCTTTTTGTTGTTGATGTGTTCAAGTTTGTTTAATAAATATTAAATATTAGTTTTTATCAGATGTATCATTGTCAAAATGATTTTCTCAGTCTATAGGTATATTTCTTACTCTTTTTTTTTTTTTAGATTTGTCAGTGATTTGTTGATTTTATTAATCCTTCAAAAAACCACCTTCTTGTTGATTCTATTGTTTTTCTTTCATTTATTTTGCTCTAATCTTTATTATTTCTTTTCTTCTGGTGTCTGAAGGGTTATTTTTTCTAATTGTTGACGATGTTGGGTTAAGATATTCATTTTGGTTATTTATTTATTCATTGGATGCTTACATTTATTACTATAAATTGCCCTCAAACACAGCTATGTCCCAAATATTTTGGTATGTTGTGTTTTTGTTCTTATTTGATTCTAATGTTGATCAAAGTACTCTTCCACTTTGATTCATTTTTTTAATTCCATATTTTATATCTTTTATCACTCTGTGTGGCACTGTGGGTTAATGTGCCAGACTGCACAGCTGTTTAAACTACAGGGTCAGTGGTTCAAGCTCACTAGTTGCTCCTTGGAAACCTATGCAGGGTCACTGTGGGCCGGAACCAAGTCGATGGTGCTTAACAATAACAACAACATCACTCTGTAGTTTTTAAATAGGGCATTATTCAATTTCTAGGTTTTTCGTCTTTTTTCTTGATCTTCCTATTATTGATTTCTAATTTTACAGCATTGTGATCTGAGAAGATACTGTGTAGTATTCCAATGTTTTTAAATTTATTGAGGCTTGTTTTGTTGTCTAACATATAATCTATTCAGGAGAATGCTTTATTTGTATTGTAAAGAATTGTGCTGTTGTTGGTTGAGTGTTCTGTATTAGTCTTTGAAGTCAAGTTGGTTGATTGTGTTGTTTAGTTCTTCTGTGTCTTTGTTGAGTTCCTTTCTAATCTATATTTTATCACTTTTGGAAAAGTCTTTTGATGAGTATGAATTTACAGTTATCATATCATTATGAATTTTATGTGTGTGTGGTAATGGTAACTTTCAGGTGTTTGCCAATCATCTAGTTTATGTCTTATATTTCGGGTTATATTTGATGGTTTATTTATGCCTTAAATGGTGGACCCTAAGATTTCCTCTATTTTTCTTTGATGGTATTTATAGTTTCAGGCTTTATGTTTAGGTCTTTGATTAATCTTAAGTTAATTAAGATGTGAGGTGTGGATCACTTTTCATTTTTCTGCAGGATATCCAGTTTTTCCATCTTCATTTAATAGATTTTCTTTTTTTAGTGCTATCTTTCTCTGACTTTGTATTAGGGTTACACTTGCTTCATAGAACGAGTTCAGGAATTTCTATGCTCAGGAATAGTTTGAGCATAGTATTTTAGTTTATTGTGGAGTTGTTTATTTCTCTTTTCATTTCTGTTATTGCTTAATTTGTATATTTGTTGGTTTTTTGTTTTTTGTTTTTTTTTCATTTTGTGCATAGATATTTATTATGGCCTTGTCCTCGGGTTATATTTTGGTCCTTTAATCATTATTTAATGCCCTTTCTTGTCTCTTATGCTTGTAATTTATATTAAAGTTTATTTTAACAGAAATCAATATTGCCACTAATGCTCTTTTTTTTTTTTTTTTTTTACTGCAATTTGCTTGGCATATTATTTTCACCCTTTGACTTTTAACTTTTTTTCTTTTTGTGTCTAAGGTATGTTCTTCTAAACAGCAAATTGGTGTGTTGTGTTTCTTAATCCATTTTGACACTCTTTATGTTTTTAATTGTGCATTTAATTGACTTAAGTTTAGTTAAATTACCAAGAAGTCTGAATTTACAGTTGTTATATCATTGTGAAATTTGTATGTGTGTGGTAATACTTTTTTTGCTGTTTTTGTTTTCCTGAGCTGAGCTCATTTTTCTTACCAATTTTATTTTCATTTCCATTGTTGCTATTGATTTTGTGTTCACTGACTCTTTATGATTTTCTTGTTTTTAATTTTAATTAGAAAGATTATTAATTGTGCCTACCCAATAGTTTAAGGGGAGTCCTGGTGTGGCACTGTGGGTTGATATGCCAGACTGTAAAGCCATTTGAACTGCAAGGTTCAAGTTGAGTTTCAAGCTCACCAGCTGCTCTTTGGAAACCCTATACAGGGTCGCTATGGGGCAGAATTGACTCAACGGCACTTAACAACAACAAATAGTTTAAGGAGCTCTGGTAGTGTAGTGGTTATGAATCAGGCTGTCAACCTTAAGTCGAGTGGTTCAAAACTACCAGCTGTTCTGTGGGAGAAAGATGAGGTTTTCTGCTCCCATAAAGATTTACAACCCAGGAAACCCTATACAAGGTTGTTATGAGTCACAACCAACTTCAGAGCACATTAACACCACCACCCTGTAATTTATTTTTATCTCCTTAAGTTAAAACTGTTGTTCTGTCTTGCTAGCATCTTGACTTCATCTCCATTTAGAAGTTCTTTTTGTTTATCTCCTCTTTTTTCTTTATAGCTTTTGTCATTTACCAATTGACACCTTTGGTTCAATATTTTTGGTTTTGCACATTTGTTTTATTTTTGATAATTCTTTATCTGGACTTGCTTCTGAGTGATGTGATCATGTATTTTTATCTCAGGTTGCTATCTTACTCTGTTGGTTCTCTCTATAAAAGAATCCCTTAAGAATTTTTGGTGAGGTTAGTCTGGTTTTCTAACTTCCCTTAATTTCTGTTTATCTTGAAATGTCCTAATTTTGGCATCATACTTGAGAGGCTTTTTTTCCCCTCTAAGTTGTCAAGGTTTTTATTTGACTTGTGTCCACAACCAACACCTATGGTTGTAGCAGTCAAGAAATCAAATAATGTATTTCATTGGATAGATCTGCGGCAAAATACCTCTTTTAACGTATTAAAAAGCAGAGCTGTCACCTTGATTACCATGGTGTGACAGACCCAAGCCTGGAATTTTCAGTCTCCTATGCATGTGAAAGCTTTATGATGAACAAAGAAGATCAAAGAAAAATTTATGCCTTTGAATTGTGGTGCTAGCGATGAATATTGAATATACCATGGACTTCCAGAATACAAATTTGTCTTGGAAGAAGAACAATCACAATTGTTCTTAGAAGTAGGATGATAATACTTTAAGTACTATGAATATGATGTCAGCAGGGACCAGGAACTGAGGAAGGCTATGATCATTGGTAAATTTGAGAGTTAGGACAATAGAAGAAGACCTTCAATGAGAAGGAATGACACAATGACTGCAACAATAAGTTCAAACATAGAAACCTTTATGAGTATGGTGTGTTGGTGGTGGTTATGTGCAGTGGAGTCAGACCCTGTACAGGGTTTCTGAGGCTGTAAATCTTTACAGGTTCAGAACGCCTCATCTTTCCCCTCAGGAACAGCTGGTAGTTTCAAACTGCTGACTTTGCGGCTCATAGCCTGATTTGTAACCACTACGATAACAGGACCAGAAAAAATTTCATTCTCTTTTACAGTCACTATTTACAAGACGGTATCAAACATAGTTTATTGCAGAGTTGTTTTCTGAATGAACTATATATTGTATGTATGCTAAATTTGTTATTTATAATAAAATGTTTAGATTACATAATTTTATGGTTATTCTTAGGTTTATATCTGGGAAGAATGTTTAAGTATCAAATATCTTATTGCACTTTGCCTTTATGTATTTATGTAGTGGATATGATAACACACTTTGCATTCCTAGTATTTCATGAATAAATTTTTATCAATTGTATGAAACACTAAAAAGTGTCAGTAGTGAAATGTCATCTACATCAGAATTAAGTTTGTTTTCAGTGTATTTTAGTATTAAATTGGGGACTCCCTACAAAAAAGTATTACAAATCTTCAATTTAAAATTTATACTGTATGTTAGAAGTGTTTTTCTCAGACTACTATTTTTAAGTGACACACTTCTGCAGTAAATTCTAGTATATTATTTTTTAAAATCTGATTTTAAGAAATAATAATGTATTCTACACCATGTTTTTCTTTGTATTGAAATATTTTGAAACTGATCAAAACTGAAAATCACTGTCACTTTAGATTTAATTATTAATGAAAGTGTAGAAAGAAATAGCTAGATACTGTTACTTTCACTTAATGTAAAGTAGTTGAATGACAAAAATTTGACTTAACATAAAATTCAATATTATTTGCAACATAAGGAATGAATTTCATAGTCATATTTCCTCAGATGAAATTGTTTCAGTCTATCTTTTTACAGCATATAAATTTGAGATCAGTGAGTAAGAAACAGGTTAGAGCTGATTCAAAGTAGTTAAATTAGAATGAAATTTAAAAAAAAAAATGGATTAATAAACAGAATAAACTATATTATGGTAAGAAACCCAGATGACCTGGCTTGGAGTCTCCTAGCTAAAGGAAGTTGTAAGCTTTCTTTGAAGGGCCTTCTTACTAACTAAATCTTATCAGCCCAGAGTCACTTCCGATATTTTTGTTTTGTTTTGTTTTGTTTTGAAGGAGCAATCTGACCAGTACAGATTTATTTGTTTCTCTGGAAGTCAATAGTACTTTCAAAATTCTTCTCTAACACTATAATCCATTGTCCAACTTTTTGGTCTTTCTTATTCATTGCCCAACTTTCACATGCATATCAAGCACTTGAAAATATTGTGACTTGAATCAGGCACACACCAGTGTAGGGCCATTTTTGCTGGATAAATATTTCTTCATTGGTAATTTTTTTTTTCAGGTTTTAATGCATGTTATGTCATTGCCGTTTGCCAGTGTGCCAAGAAAATAATTCTTAATTCTATTGGTCTCCCTTTGTTGGTAACATTTTGTTTTTTCCTGAGCTGTTCTCAGGGTTCTTTCTTAGTCTTTAGTTTTTTTAAAAAATTATTTATAACATGTCTTAGCTAGTTTGTTCCAGGGTCTGAGATGTATGGGGTTTATGGAGGGTCTTAAATCTTTCATGACATAAGTGACGTTTTCTGTCAGCAAATCTTTAAAATTTTTCTGTGCTTAAAATTTTTTTTGGCTCTTTATGTTCTGTAATTCTGACCACATGTAATTAATTCTCCTTAACGTCCCACATAATTTTTAGGTTTCTTTACTTGTTCTATTTTTTTTCCCTGATTGTTCTTCTAACAGATTGGCATCGAAGGATTTATATTCTAGTGACTCAATTCCACTCCTTTATTTTTCTAAGTTACTATCTATTTCAAAAATATTAATGCCAATCTTCTGTATTTCTAGTTACTCTCTTTGGATGGCTTCTAATTGTTTATCAATTTTTGTCATTTTATTCTTTTATTGTTTTCCTGAAATTTTCTAGAGTTTTGTCTGTGTTTTCCTTGATCTCGCAGAGGTTCCTATATATGTTGTTGTTGTTAAAGTGCCGTCGAGTCAGTTCCAACCCATAGCGACCCTGAACAGGGTTTCCAAGGCTGTAAATCTTGACAGGAACAGAACGCCTCATCTTTCTCCCACAAAGCAGCTGGTAGTTTTGAACTGCTGACCTTACAATTCACAGCCCGATTTGTAACCACTATGCTACCAGAGCTCCTTATATATAAGTACTTTGAATTCCATATCAGGTAGTTTCTTTGCCTTTTCTTCCTCTGAGAGTTTTCATGGTTCTTTATTTTGGCTTCTTGCATGGGCTATCTGATTCTATTTCTTAGTTTTGAAGTTGTCTCTTGCCTCTTTGACATTTTGGTATTATTGTATTTATTTGTTAATTGTTTGTTGGTTTGTTTCTCCCTGATTTTTTGTTTTTTTAATGTTGACACATCCAGACAACTAGTGCAGGTACAACTCTGGTGGTGAGTTTTGGGTTACTTTGATGCAGGTCTGTGTTTTCTTTTCAGGGAAGAATAGCAGGTGTTGTATGATGGCTGTAATTAATCCAGTGCTGCAAGAGTAGATGGTCAGACTTTCCCTATAGGTGGGCAGCAGGTAGTAGGTATGGCTGATTAGTGGGGACACATTATGGGCAAAACAATATAAAACAAAACAAAAATGAAAGATGGAAATTTGAGAGAGAGAAAGTAAAAAGGCAGCTTAGTGGAAGGCATGAGCATGTATCTTTGACTGTGTAGGCAGTTGGTGTGCAGTGATGAGTCTGCACCAATGTATACAGCTGATTTCTGAGGAATTCAAAACAAGTAGGACATAATACTTGTTGACTATGGATGTGATCTGTACTGAAGGAAGAAGTCCAATCTGTACTGATACCATTGGCGAAAAAACAAGGCCCCAGGATTTTACAGGATATAAATGTAAATGTTCCAACAAGCTGATGCAGCACTGGAACATCTTATTTGTCAATACCAAGAAATTTGGAAGTCCAACAGCTTGGAAAAGACCCATATTCATGCCCATTCCAAAAAAAGTGACCCACCGGAATGTAGAAATTATTGAATAATACCACATGAAAGTGGTTTTTTAAGAAGATAATTCAAAACAGGTGCAGAAATACATCAATAGGATTGCCAGAAATTCAAGCCATATTTAGAAGAGGATGTGGAATGAAGGTTATCATGCTTAACACTTCATGGATCTTGACTGGAAGCAAAGAATATGAGAAAGATATTATTTGTTCTTTATTGACCATGTGAAGGCTTTTAATTGTGTGGATCATATAAAAATATAGATAAAACTGAGAATTGTTATTCCCAAACACTTAATCATGCTCAAGAGAAACCTGTACATAGAACAAGAGGCAGTTTTTAAAATTAGAACAAGCAGATACTGAATGGTTTTAAATTGGGAATGGTGTGTGCCAAGGTTGTGTCCTCTCACTATGTTATTCAGTCTGTATGCTGAGCAAATACTCTGAGAATATGGATTATATGAAGAAGAATGGCATCAGGATTTCAGAAAAACTCATTGATAAACTGCAATATGAAGATAATACATTTTACTTGCTGCAGGTAAGGAGAACTTGAAATACTTTCTGATGAAGATCATCAACTATAGCCTTAATATAGATTGCATTTCAATATAAAGAAAACAAAAATCCTTACAACTACACTAACAAATGACATCATGGAAAACAAAGAAAAGATTAAAGTTGTCAAAGACTTCATTTTGTTTAGATTCACTATCAACACTCATAGAAGCAGCATTTAAGAAATCAATCATTGTATTACAGTATGCAAATCTGTTGTACAAGACATCTTAAATGTCCAGGAGCAAAAATATCAGTTTGAAGAATAAGGCATTATTTATCACTTCATATGGATGTGATAAACCACTCATCTGTCAGTTTGTCATACTGAGGTGGCTTGTGAGTTGCTGTGATTCTGAAAGCTATGGCACCAGTATTTTAAATACCAGCAGGGTCACGCATGGTAGACAGGTTTCAGTTGAGCTTCCAGATGAAGACAGACTAGATGAACTACTTTTGAATATTTAGTCACTGAAAACCTTCTGAAAAGCAGAGAAACAATGTCAGATATAGTTCCAGAAAATGAGCCCCTCAGGTTGGAAAGCACTCAAAATGTGACTGTGGAAGAGATTCAAAGTCGAGTTCGCCATGATGACATGAATGGATAAAGCCCATGAGAGAAGAGCCCATGGGATTTTCATTGCTGATGGGGCACAACTCAAAATGAAGAGAAACAGTTGTAAACATCCATTAATAATCAGAACTTGGAATGAATGAATTATGAGTCTAGGAAAATTAGAAATTGTCAAAAATGAAATGGAACACATAAACATCAATATCTTAGGCATTAGTGAGCTGAAATGGACTGGTATTGGCCATTTTGAATCTGAAAACCACGTGGTTTACTATTCAGGGAAAGACAAATTGAAGAGGAATAGTGTTGCATTCGTTGTCAGAAAAAGAACATATCCAGATCAGTCATGAGGTACAACGCTATCTGTGATAGGGAACTAACCATGCACCTACAGTGAAGACAAGTCAGTACTACTATTATTTAAATTTATACACCAACAACTAAAGCCAGTGTGGATGAAATAGAAGAATTCTACCAACGTCTTCAATCTGAAATTGATCAAACATGCAATCAATATTGGAATGCCAAGGTACGGAGCAAAGAGGAAGCATCAGTAGTTGAAAAATATGGCCTTGGTGATAGAAATGATGCTGGAGAGAGCATGATAAAATTCTGCAAAATCAATGACTTGTTAATTTGAAATACTTTCTTTAGACAACTTAAGAAATGACTATACATATGAACCTTGCCAAATGGAATATGTAGAAATCAAACTGACTACATCTGTGGAAAGAGAAGATGGAAAAGCTCCATATCATCAGTGAAAACAAGGCCAGAGGCAGACTGTGGAACAGACCATCAATTGCTCATATGCAAATTCAAACTGAAGCTGAAGAAAATGAAAACAAATCCATGAGAGTCAAAATATGACCTTGAATATATCCCACCTGAATTTAGAGATATCTAAAGAACAGATTAGATACAGTAACACTAAAGACTGAAGACCAGAAGAGTTTTGGGATGATATCAAGAACATCATACAGGAAGAAAGTAAAAAGTCATTAAGAAGACAAGAAAGAAGAAAAAGGTCAAAATGGATGTCAGAAGAGATTCTGAAACTTTCTCTCCAGTGTAGAGATGCTAAAGCAAATGGAAGAAATGAGGAGGTCCAAGAGCTGAACAGAAAATTTCAAAGATCAACTCAAGATAATAAAGTCAAATATTACAACAAAATGTGCAAACATCTGGAATCAGAAAACCAAAAATGAAAAACAAGCTCAGCATTTCTCAAGCTAGGGGAACTGAAGAAAAAATTCAAGCCTCGACTTTCATTATTGAAGGATTCTCTGGTCAAATAACAGAATGATGCAAAAAACATCTAGAGAAGATGGAAGGAATATACAGAGTCACTGTACCAAAAGGAAATGATTGATTTTCAACCTTTTCAAGAGGTAACATATGATCAAGAGCCAATGATACTGAAGGAGGAAGTCCAAGGTGTTGAGCTCCTTTCTAATCTATATTTTATTACTTTTGGAAAAGTCTTTTGATGAGTATGAATTTACAGTTTTCATATCATTGTGAATTTTGTGTGTGTGTGGTAATGATAATTTTTAGGTGTTTGCCAATGATCTAGTTTATATGAAGAGAAATGTGGCATCAGGATTGGAGGAAGACTCAGTAACAACTGACAATATGCAGATGCTACAACCTTGCTTGCTGAAATTGAAGACGACTTAAAATATTTACTGATAAAGAGCACAGCCTTCATTATGGATTCTATCTCAAAAACCATCACCACTGGACCAATAAACAACATCCTTATCAATGGGGAAAAGACTGAAGTTGTCAAGTACTTCATTCTTCTTTGATTGACTATCAACACTCATGGAAACAGCATTCAAGAAATCAAATGACGTATTACATTAGGCAAATCTGCTGTACAAGACCTTTTTAAAGTGTTGAAGAGCAAAGATGTCAACTTAAAGAATAAAGTGCGCCTGAACCAAGCCATGGTATTTTCTATAACCTCATATGCATACAAAAGCTGAACAGTGAATAAGGAAGACCATAGACGATTGATGTTTTTGAGTTATGGTGTTGGCAGAGAATATTGAAAGTGCCATGGGCTTCCAAAAGAATCAACACTTCTGTATTAGAAGAAGTGCAGCGAGGGTGCTCCTTATAGGTCTGGATGGCTAAACTTCGTCTCTCATACTTCAGACATATTGTCAAGAGGGACTAGTCCCTGGAGTAGGATATCATGTTTGGTAGGGTGGAGGGTCAGAGAAAAGTGGAAGACCCCAGCAACATAGATTGGCAAAGTGGCAGCATCAATGGGCTCAAGCATGGCAACAATAGTGAGGTTAGCCCAGGATTTGGCAGTGTTTCTGCTGTGCATAGGGTTGTTATGAGTCGGTACCGACTTGATTGCACCTAAGAACAACAATGCATGTGATAGTTGGACAATGTATAAGGAAGACCAAAGAATAACTGATGAATAGATCTTTGAGCAGCGAGATCTTTGAGCAGCGAGATCTTCGAGCAGAGAGATCCAGAGTCCTGGTGTGGTACTGTGGGTTAATGCACCAGACTTCAAGGCCATTTTAACTGCAAGGAGCAAAAAGCCCCATCTATCTCCAGTGGAGGGCCTGGGGGATTCGAGCTTCCGACCACGGGGTTCGCAGCCAGATTCTTAACCACTACACTACCAATCCTTGCACCTTCAAGATGGCGGATCAGGTAGACATATAGTTAGGAGCTCCATCAACAATAACACAGAATACTGGGCCAAGAGGGCTCATGAGATGGTGTTGGAACTCTGAAACAAATATAAAGGTATGTTTGGAGGATCAAAGGGTTTACAGCTGGGGAATTTGCAGAAGAATCCAGAAATCCATTGTTTTCTGGATCAAGACACTCAGCTGTTCCCAGAGCCACCATCTTGGGAAAGAATATCTTGATTGTATCAGGATTGATAGTATCAGGGGAGAGCATCTTGATTGTATCTTAATTATATCAGGATTGTATCAAGATTGACATCAAAATAAGATGGAGGGTCAGAGAAAAAGAGGAAGACCTCCAACGAGATGGATCAGCTAAGTGGCATCATTGATGACGTCAAGTGTGGCAGCGGTAGTGAGGTTGGCCCAGGATTGGACATTGTTTTGTTCTGCTGTGCATGGGGTCACTATGAGTCTGTTCTGACTCGATGGCACCTGACAACAACAACAACAATGAATTATGGTGTTGGCAAAGAAAACTGAAAGTAATGTGGACTTCCAGAAAAAGAAATAAATCAGTCTTAGTAGAAGTAAAGCAAGAATGCTCCTTATCAATGCATGAATGTGAGATTTTGTCTCTTCTACTTTGGAAATATGTTAGGAGGCACCAGGGCCTGGAGAAAGACATCACGCTTGATAAAATAGAATGCCAATAAAAAGAGGAAGACTCCCAACAAGTTGGATTGACACAGTAGCAATAACAATGGGCTACAACATAACGATTGTAAGGGTGTCTCATGACTGGACAGTGTCTCATTTTGCTCTGAATAGGGTTGCTAAGAGTAGAAAACTACTTGATGGCACTTAATACAACAATAACTCAGTGTTACCTTGGGTACCAGGGAAGATCTCTGAATATTTCTAGGATATCATGATGCAAAGAAGCTCAGTTCAAATGTAGGGACCACAAAAAAAATTATCTACATTACAACCCAAGATGAAGTCCTAACTGAGCCAGCATTAAGTATGTGACACAGGAGTGAAAGCACCAGATTATTTTCATACTTTCAGCTGAGTGTCCTCACAACAGGGGGCAGAGATATTCCATCCTACCCTATTTAATTTCGGAGTGACAAAATTGTGAGCTTAATCACATTACTTTTTAAGGAAGTCATATTTGGGGTAATTTGTAAAGACTTAAAAGTATCTGTAGCTGTCTTCAGACTGGACACTGGTCTGGCATCCCATGTGGTATCGGGGACTGTGCCATTCAAAGGGTTATTTTTGGCTATCAATCACCTGCCTAGCTGCCCTGAGGATTAACACTTGTCAGGATTTCCCAATTTGGTAATCTCCAAAATACATTATTTTTTTCAGTTCATCCATATCAGCACATACTAACCCATGCAATAATCTTTTATTTTTTCCATTATGCATATGTATAATATATAACTTTATGTTACATAATAAATGAAGCTTTTTGTATTATATATAAAATATGATTTATATACATGTTATATATAATTTAAAATTTTATGATGACTTTTATCTATGGATATAAGCAAATATAACAATACTATATGGGAGTCTTTGTAAGCACAAAAACTGAGACTTGTTGATGATCATCAATAACCATTAATCAGTGAGCAGCTCCAACTGTCAGGCACAAATTCCTAGCAAAATCCTCTGATCAAACAGAATCAAAAGAGTCATTCAGTACTCCTTGGCCATGTACCAGACTGTTCTGTTGAGTGCTTCACTAGCTGCATATGATAGGCCAGATTTAAAATGTATTAAGTAAAAGTTAGAAAATGTTTATTTTTGTCTTGTTACTTGGGATTTTCCCCATTACATATTTGAGATATAGTTTGGCATCTTGGCTTCTAAGAAGCCTCTGAGTCTTTACAGAAGCAGAAAGTCTCATCTTTGTTCTGTAGATCAGTTGGTGGATTTGAACTGCCAACCTTGTGGTTAGCAGTTCAGTGCTTATCCTACAGTCCTACCAGGGCTCAAAAACAGGAATTATAACTGTAACTGTCCTGGAAACTGGAACAAAATTTAGGATATAGTGAATATTGCCTTTATTTGGAGATCTTGACAT
>NW_006408988.1:474350-483250 GCF_000296735.1 Chrysochloris asiatica
ATAGATAGATCATTACTTTGGGAAAAATTATTTGGTCGTGTCTTGTGTAGTAATTATTATTTGAATAATTGAGGGAGATAAATAATTCCCTTTGGAGTCTCTATAAACTACATTTGACATCCAAAAGATATTTTCATTGTATTCAGTTTAGAAAAATAATCTGCTATTTTTAACTGCTTTAAGGTGACATCAGCTTGAATTATTCTGACCTATTCTATTTTACTTTGCTTTTATGTCATGCAAGTTATAAAGAGGATTTAGTATCTTAGATTATTGCAACTGCGGCATTGGTCTGGCATCGTATTTTCTAATTATGTTAGGAGAATGGCTTCTTATCAAGGTAGTTAACTTATGAATGATGTTCTTTGTGTGGCTTCTGTGGTGGACAAGTTAGATTGCTTCTGACATCAGACAGCAGTAAATTAGCTTCCAATTTGGCTATATTCTAGAAGACTGAACAATTTACTTTGTCAACATCCTTGTGTTCAGATGAAAATAACTTCCTTTAGGTTTGATTTGCTTTTTACCTGAGGCACAGCACTCTTTCTAGAGTTTCTCTCATACTTGCTATTTAAGAAAGAGACTATACTTTTTTTATGCCCCATTTGTGAAGATTACTTGTTTTATTGTGTTTTATTTATGTAGGTTGACTGATACTGGTTAATCTTCTTTTACAAAGATAAGTTACACTATTCTAGGAAGTCTGGACATGACCAGGTGCTCAAGAATAGCAAAAAGTAAGCTTTCAGCTTTTCATGTCATATGATTCAAGTGAAAAGCACTAGATTTCAAGTAGATACTCAAGTATAAGAAATAATAAAGAAATATGGAGGTAGAATGCGATTTTCTTATGGGCACTGTTATCCAGAGGAAATCATTTTAATGGATGTTAGCATGAAATTTATTAGAAAGCTTTAATGACATGACAAGTTTTTTTGTTTTTTTTTTCTTAATTATACAGGTTAGAAATAAAATTCCCTAATGTTAAGTATGGAAATTTTAGGTCTTATTTTAAGTTGAGTATCTTAATTTCCTTAAGATTAACTTCTAAAGTAGGACCGTATGTTTATTTGAAAATATATTAACTATGAAAAAATGATTTATTAAGATGAAATAAACATTTAGAAAATAATTATCACCATGAGCATTTTCTGATTATTAGTGGATTCATTTTTTATAATTAGTTTAAAACTAAATAGTATGAAGTAAGTTGTGATATTAAATTTGTTTCTGTAGATTTTATCATGGGAATCATGGCATGGATTTCTAATAAACTAATCAGAATTTCAGCTAAAGGGAGTAAGGAATAAAACCTAACAACTCCTATTCATTTTTAATAACATTGAAATCTTATTGATAACTGCTTGTAAGTACATCTTTTCATTTGATGCATTAGTATTCCTCAACACTTTTCCTTCAATTTCTGAGAATTCTTTAGTTGCATATTCAGCATATGTTCACTTAGTGGAATACAACTGGCTCAAGGTAGAATGAAGTTATCTTTGTGTCTTTAAAACAATAAATTTGCATAAGAAAATATTAAATTCAACAACTTGACTCCTGTTGTAGAAAACATATCCACTCAGTTTAAAAGATGGTGTTTTTCCAAACTGGATGATTTATTTTAATTACCACAATAATCAATCTCTGTGTATCCCTACCTTTGCTTCTCTGTGCATTCTGTCACTATTAGGATTAGCTCTCAGCAGAGTTAAGAATTCACCACTGGGCTGTGCATGCCCAACAACAATCTAGTTGTGGGCTAAGACCCAACTGAAAGAGAAGGGATGAAACTTCATGGAATGCTGGGCCAAGTGGAGGGAAAAGCAGTGGTTGCAAAACACAGTCAGCAGGCAGAAATAAAAAGAGGTAAAATAATAAGGTATTTTGGGAAGGGGTCAGGTTTTCCAAGGAATCCATATGAAGGACAGGCTAGGGGGAGTTGGAATAAAATCCAGCAGCTGAGAAACGGACTGTTTAGTAAAGACAATTGACAGCAGAAAAATTAGGATATCTGTCAGGTGATTTTCTTCCCAGAACTTCAGTGCTCTGTGACAAAAGACAAATTAAAAAATAGTTTTTGCAAGAAGTTCTGAAATCCTGGACTAAAGGGGACAAAAGGGTATACTAGTATGAGAACAAATAAATGAAGTTGTGCTTAATAATAATAATAGAAAAAGAATAAGATCAAAAACTATTTAGTGACCCCCTGATGTGTGTCTGGGTAAATTGGAAATTGTCAAAAATGAAATGGAATGCATAAACACCTATATCTTAGGCATTAGTGAGCTGAAATGGACTGGTATTGGTCATTTTGAATCTGACAACCAAATTGTTTACTATGCCAGGAATGACAAATTGAAAAGGAATGGTATTGCATTCATCATCAAAAAGAACATCCAGATCAGTCATGAGGTACAAATGCTGTATGTGATAGGATAATATCCATGTGCCTACAGGGAAACCCAGTCAATACCACTATTATTCAAATTTATGCACCAACTACTAAAGCCAGTGAGGATGAAATAGAGAATTCTACCAACTTCTTCAATCTGAAATTGATCAAACAAGCAATCAAGATGTATTGCTCATTATTGTTGATTGGAATGCAAAGGTGGGGAAAAAGAAAAAGGACCAGCAGTTGGAAATTATGGCTTTGGTGATAGAAATGATGCTGGAATATGCATGATAGAATTCTGAAAAACCAATGATTTGTTCATTTCAAATGCTTTTTTTAGGTAGCATAACAGACGACTATATACATGGACCTCACCAGATGGAATACATAGAAATCATATTGACTACATCTGTGGAAAGAGAAGATGGAAAAGCTCTATATCATCAGTGAAAACAAGGCCAGGGCCAGACTGTGGAACAGACCATTAATTACTCATATGCACATTCAAACTGAAGCTGAAGAAAATGAAAGCAATTTCACAAGAGCCAAAATATGACCTCAAATATATTCCCCCTGAATTTAGAGATCATCTGAAGAACAGATTTGATACATTAAACTCTAAAGACTGAAGACGAGAAGAGTTGTGGGATGACATCAAGAACATCATACAGGAAGACATCAAAAAGTCATTAAGAAGATAAGAAAGGAGGAAAAGGTCAAAATGGATGTAAGAATAGACTGAAACTTGCTCTCCAGCGTAGAGATGCTAACGCAAATGGAAGAAATGAGGTGGTCCTAGAGCTGAACAGAAATTTTCAAAGATCAGCTCGAGACGATAAAGCCAAATATTATAATAAAATGTGCAAAGATCTGGAATCAGAAAACCATAAAGGAAGAACACACTCAGTATTTCTCAAGCTAGGGAAACTGAAGAAAAAGTTCAAGCCTCGACTTTCGTTATTGAAAGATTCTATGGGCAAATTATTGAACGTTGCAGAAAGCATCAAGAGAAGATAGAAGGAATACACAGAGTCACTGTACCAAAATGAAATGGTTAATGTTCAACCATTTCAAGAAGTACCATATGATCAAGAGCCCATGATACTCAGGGAGGAAGTCCAAGGTGCATTGAAGGAATTGGCAAAGAACAAGGCACCAGGAATTGATGGAATCAAAATTGAAATCTTTCAAGAAAGTGAGGCGGCATGGGAGGCACTCACTCATCTCTGCCAACAAATTTGGAAGACAACTTTCTGGCTGACTAATTGGAAGATATCCATATTTGTGCCCATTCCAAAAAGAGGTGACCCAATGGAATGCGGAAATCATCGGACAATCTCTTTGATAGCTCAAGCGAGTAAAGTTTTGCTAAAGGTAATACAAATATGGCTGCAATCATACATTGACAGAGAACTTTCAGAGGTTCAAGCCGGATTCAGAAGGGACCATGGAACGAGAAATATCATTGCTGATGTTCGATGGATCTTGGCTAAAAGCAGAGAATATCAGAAAGATGCTTACCTATGCTTTATTGACTATGCAAAGGCTTTTGATTTTGTGTACCATGACAAGCTTTGGACAACATTGTGAAGTATGAGTATTCCGGAACACTTAATTTTACTCATGAGGAATCTGTACCTGGACCAAGAAGCAGTTGTTCGAACAGAACATGGGAACACTGAATGTTTTCAAATTAATAAAGGTGTGCGACAAGGTTGTATTCTTTCACTATAGTTATTCTAACTGTATGCTGAGCAAATAATACGAGAAGCTGGGTTCTATGAAGAAAAATGTGGCATCAGGATTGGAGGAAGACTCATTAACAACCTGCGATATGCAGATGATACAACCTTGCTTGTTGAAAGTGAAGAGGACTTAAAACATTTACTGATGAAGATCAAAGACCACAGCCTTCGGTATGTATTTCATCTCAAGGTCAAGAACACAAAAATCCTCACCACGGGACCAATAAACAACATTCTTATCAATGGAGAAAAGATTGAAGCTGTCAAGGACTTCATTCTTCTTGGATCAACTATCAACACTCATGGAAGCAGCAGACAAGAAATCAAACGAAGTACTGCATTAGGCAAATCTGCTGCACAAGACCTTTTTAAAGTGCTGAGGAGAAAAGATATCAGCTTGAGGACAAAGGTGCGCCTGACTCAAGCCATGGTATTTTCAATAACCTCATATGCATGTGAAAGCTGGACAGTGAATAAGGAAGACAGTAGAAGAATTGATGCCTTTAAGTTATGGTGTTGGAGGAGAATACTAAAAGTGCCATGGGCTGCCAAAAGAACCAATAGATCTGTTTTGGAAGAGGTGCAGCCAGAGTGCTCCTTAGAGGTTAAGATGACCAAACTTTGTCTCTCATACTTTGGACATATTGTCAGGAGGGAACAGTCGCTGGAGAAGGATATCATGTTAGGTAATGTGGAGGGTCAGAGAAAAAAAGGAAGACCCCCAATGAGATGGATTGGCCAGGTGGCAGCATCGATGGACTCAAGTGTGGCAACAGTAGTGAGTTTGGCCCAGGATCGGACATTGTTTCATTCTTCTGTGCATAAGGTTGCTATGAGTCAGTGCTGACTCGATGGCACCTAACAACAACAATGTGTGTCAGAGAGGGAGCTAAATGGCTTACAAATATGTTTCCTTGATCTTCAGAATTGCTTTGTCATTGTCAGATGCTAGCAAGTCAATTTCAACTCCTAAAAACTTTATGTACAGCAGAAGGAAATATTACCCTATGTGTCATCCTCACAGTTGTTGTTTGAGCCCATTGTTGCAGCCATTGGGTAAAGTCTATCTATCATGTAGAAAGTTTTCCTCTTTTTTGATGAACCTCTACTTTACCAAACCTAATGTCCTTCTCCAGGGACTGGTCTCTTCTAATAACATGCCCAAAATATGTGAGACAAAGTCTCATCATTCTCATTTCTAAGGCGCATCCTGACTGTGCCTCTTCCAAGATTATTTTGTTTTTTTATTCTGGCAGTCCATGGTATATTCAGGATTTTTCACCAACATCATAATTACAGTGCATCAATATTCTCTGGTCATCCTTATTTGCAGTCCAGCTTTACATGTATATGAGGTGATTGAAAATGCCGTACCTTGGATCTGAATTATTTTTGTAAGTGCATCTAGTTGATTCCAACTCATACTGAATCCTGTATAGGGTTTCTTAGGCTACAAATATTTACTGGAGAAGAAAATCTCTAATATTTATTCCATGGAGTGGCCAGTGGGCTCAAACTGCAGACCTTATGATTCACAGTCCAGTACTTATCCTACAGAGAGACTGTGTTCCCCAGATTTAGTTTAGAATTTAGTATTATTTCAAATTTATGGGGAGGGGTGTGGCCATGGCTCAGAGAATTTAAAGGATTGCTATCATACTGCTAAGTAGCAGGGCCAAAATTTGAACCCAGATTTATTGACTTCTTGTTTTTGTCTAGCACCTGGGCAGTTCTGCAGAGAATATCAGGGCATTTTGAAACTCCATATACTTGGACTGAGAGAATTGATGAATGGCCCTGACATTTTGTTGTTCATAGACTGTTTTGAGGAAAGGAGAGAATTATATGAGATTATGGCAGGGTCAGAAGGAGCATAGCAGTCACAAATAGACCCTGAAACTGGAATGCCAGCCAGATCTGTAGAGCTCTAGAAATTAATAGTCACTTTGAAGTTGGAATATGACATGGGTAATGCCAATTTTGGTTTTGGAAAATGAGTCAAAGTAGTGGGTTTTTAAGTTCAGAGATCAAACTAATAAATAATAAATAATTTCAATAGCCAAAACCAAAACTTAGTCTCTGGACCAAGAGAAAGATTCTAAAAATGGTTGTTGTTGTTGATTCTGACCCATAGAGACCAACAAGCAGCTGGTGAGTTTGAACCACTGACCATGTAGTTCAAACAGCTTTGCAGTCTGGCAAAATAACCCACAGTGACAAACAAAACATAAATGGGAAATTGGTTTCTCTTCGGATTTTTAGAGGGTTATGGTTACAATAGAATGTGGATGGTGTTGGGATAGGAGTAGAAAATACTTCTACAATGATTAGTAAAAAAAAAAAAAAATGCTTTCTATAATCAGATCAATCCTTGTAAAGATTAAGTGAGTTAATACAGGAAAAATAACTTGATTGCACCTAGAATGTAGGCAGTATCCAATTAATGAGAGTCATCTTATCTAGAGTCCTGATATGACACTGTAGGATAAGCACTGCTCAGCTAAATGAAAGATCAAACCCACAAGTCACTCCTTAGAAACCCTATACAGAAATGCTATGAGTTGAAACTGACTAGACAGAACTTAATAAAAACTAACAATCTGATCTAGAATTTGGCATACAAAAATCAATAACTGCTTAGTAATAGATTCACAGTTCATCTTACTAGAATAATAGTTTTGTACTCCTAAATATAAAATGAGGAAGTACAATGACTCTTTGGATGAGCACTGGACTGTGAACTACAAGGTTAACAGCTTGAGCCAACCAACTGGCCTGCAGGAGAAAGATGAGGCTTTCTTCTCTCACAAAGATTTACATCCTCAGGAACCCTACATCACATCACTGTGAGTTGGAATAGAATTAATGGAACTTAACAATAATGCTTAACAAGGATGCTTCCTAAAGTTCATGGAAAAATGAATTTCAAAGATAATGAATGTTTTGAAGTCCCTTTCCCATAATCTTATTCACATATTTGTTTCAATATGATAGTGAATACAGAGAATTCAGGGATTTTGTGTTACATATTTTTATATTGCACTGCAACTGTATCTATATTTTATGTATGATTGATACACAGAATGCATTTACAGGTTGTTTTCTCTACCTTAAAACACACCATCACACACACACTTATTGTTGAGTAAGATTCTATAAAAGATATTCTGGTTTTATTTTAAAGTCTAAGATGCTGTTTGTTCAAAGCTCCAGAAAGAATACTTTAATTTTAGTATTGGCTAATTCCTACAAATACTGGCAGAAAGATACAATGTAAATTTTCAAACACTTAAAAAAAAAATTATGTTTGGAGGAATTTTTCATACCCAAGGGAAATGTAATCTTTATTTTATTTAGTCTTTCATCACCCTGCTTAAACCATAGTATCAATACTAGTATTGAATCAAGATTGAAATATAGATAAAGGATTCTACATAAATCGAATCCTTTTCCCTTGGGTAGCCTGTCAGTATAGGGGAAAATGTTTTCATTGCTTATAACCATGGTATACGTTTTATTAACTCAAACAACATACAACTTTTTCTTAAACCCTTTACACCCTTGATAGACTCAAGCTAAAAGTTAAATTTTTATTACAATGAATGTATATTTTATTTTTAGGTCCCATTGAGTCTACTCTGACTCATAACAACCGTATGCACAACAGAACAAAATACTGCTTGGTTCTGCGCCATCCTCACAATCTCTGTTATTCTTGAGCCTATTACCACTGTCACTATACAAGTCCATATCGTTAGAGGTCTTCTTCTTTTTAGCTGAGGCTCCATTTTCCAAGCATAATGTCCTTCTCCAGAGACTGGTCCCTCCTGGTAATATGACTGAAGTATTGAAGTCTAATCATCTTGGCTTCTAAGAAGCATTCTGGTTGTACTTCTTCTAACACGGTTTTTTTGTTGTTCTGGCAATCCATGGTACTTTTAATATTCTTCTCCAACAACATAACTCAAATACATCTGTTCTTCTGCAATTTTCCTTATTCTTTATCCAGCTTTCACATGCATATACAGCTATTGAAAATGCCATGACTTGGGTCAGGAGCACCTTAGTCCTCAAAGTGACAGTTTTCCTCTTGAATACTTTAAAGAGGTCTTGTTCAGCAGATTTGACCAATGCAATATGTTGTTTGATTTCTTGATTCCATGAGTGTTGATGGTGGGTCCAAGCCAAATGAAGTCTTTGATAACTTCAATCTTTTCTCCATGTATCATAATGCTATTTTTCGGTCCGGTGGTGATGATTTTTGTTTTCATTACATTGAGGTGAAACCCATACTGAAGGCTGTGGTCTTTGATCTTCATCAATAAGTACTTTAAGTTCTCTTCACTTTTTATAAGCAAGGTTGTATCATATGCACATCACAAGTTGTAATTGAGTCTTCTTCCACTCCTAATGCCACTTTCTTCTTCATGTAATCCAATTTTTCAGATTATCTGCTCAGCATACAGACAGAAAAAGTATGGTGAAACAATGTAACACTGGCACACATCATTTTTGATCTTAAACAATTCAGTGTCTCCTTGTTATGTTTGAACAATTGCCTCTTGGCCTATGTACAGCTTCCTCATGAGCACAATTAAGTCCTGCAGAATACTCATTCTCTTCATTGTTGTCCATAGCAACATAATCTATGTTGTTGTTGTTGAGTGCCATCGAGTCGGGTCCGACCCATAGCGACCCTGTACAGGGTTTCCGAGGGTGTAATTCTTTACGGGAGTAGAAAGCCTCATCTTTCTCCC
>NW_006408988.1:483350-485814 GCF_000296735.1 Chrysochloris asiatica
CCACTTTCTTCTTCATGTAATCCAATTTTTCAGATTATCTGCTCAGCATACAGACAGAAAAAGTATGGTGAAACAATGTAACACTGGCACACATCTTTTTTGATCTTAAACAATTCAGTGTCTCCTTGTTATGTTTGAACAATTGCCTCTTGGTCTATGTACAGCTTCTTCATGAGCACAATTAAGTCCTGCAGAATACTCATTCTCTTCATTGTTGTCCATAGCAACATAATCTATAGCAAGCATAAATATCACCAAACATGTTTTATAAAATATAAACATCTTCAATTCTTGAAACTGTATTTGTTGTTTTTATTGTAGTGTGGTTTCAAGTTGATTCTGACTCTTTCTGCCTCCAGAAAGAGTCTGGTTTTCTTAGCCTTGGGGAGAAAATGCCAAAGCTCTCAGCTGTTAACAAATGTTGACTTCTTTCCATAAGAAAACTTTATGGGACACTTCTATTGTGCTACATTGGATCATCATATTACATATGGGAAACAACTTCAAGGAATCTAACTGAAACCATTTTTATGGAAGCAGACCACTAGATCTTTCTTCCACAGAATTACTGGGTGGGTTTGAACTACAAACCTATCAGTTAATAGCTTAACCATTATGCCAACCAACAGGGCTACTTATATTTATTCCATAAATATAATAAATTCTTTAGAAATATTAATATTTTAACATTCTATGATGAGTTTAAGAGGACCTGGTGGCACTATGGATTAGGAATTGGGGTTCTAGCCACAAAATCAGCAATTCACAGCACCAGCTGCTCCATGGGAGAAATATGAGGCTGTATGCTTCTGTCAAGACTTACAGTTTTGGAAACATGGTGAGTTGGAATCTGTTGGACGGCAGTGGAGTTTTGGATTTTCTTCTTTGTTTTGTATGACAAGTTTAGGTTTCTGGATAAATACCTCTCCAAATTTCTTCTTCCTCCCTGTTAAAGCTAATATTTTCAAAATGTAGTGAAGATCTTGGGTATCAGTGCTTCTTTCATTATTTTCATTCCTATGGGGGTATGCACTTATGCTCAAGCTTTCAATTGCAAGTTGAATTAAATATGGCTGAGTCCCAATTCTACCTAGCTTGGAGCAATTTCTCATTCTGATTATAATGACACATTTGTACTGGATTACCTTTATGGACTATTTAGCTGTATATCTCACCATAAAATAAAATTAATAAATTCTTCACAGTTATTGTGCTGAATTCCTTCACCCCTCCCATCAAGTGTATCTCCAGACCCAACTATATTCTTAATTTCAGTAGTGAATATTTTCACATAAGCTAATATTATCTCCCATGCAAACTACTCTAATAGACTGTACTAAAATTTGAGTGTTTACATAGAATAACTTTTACAGTTGTTTATTTCAATTGCTTTTCATTATATTACTGTTGCTCAAGAAGTCTAATCATAGACTGCCATTTGTTGTTGCTGTTAGGTGCCATTGAGTAAGTACAGACTCATAGAAATCCTATGTACAATAGAATGAAACACTGCCCAGTCCTGGGCCAACCTCACAATTGTTGCCATGCTTGAGCCCATTGATGCTGCCACTTTGCCAATCCACTTCCCTGGAGGTTTTCCTCTTTTTCTCTGACTCTGCACTTTACCAAACATGATATCCATCTCCAGTTACTGGTCCCTCCTGACTGCTATACAAAACCTATAATTTCCATGTATTGTGGAAATTCCATTCATTGTCTTTATTACAAAGATTACCTCATGTGTTTCACTATACGTGTACTTCCTCTGTATTCAAGCTTACTAAGGTGTACTACAAAAGCTGGTTGTGATACGTAGAACAATGATTCATAAAGATGACCATGAGGAAACATGGTGTCATAGTGATGTAAGCACTCATCTGCAAACCAAAAGCTTGGCAGTTCAAACTCACCAGTTTGTCCATAGGAGTCATATTCCATAAAGATTACAATTTTGGAAACCCTAAGAGACACTTCTGCTCAGTCCTACTGAGTCACTATAAATCAAAATTGACTTAAGGGCTGTGGGTTTTGCTTCATTTTCTTTAAAGATGTCTGATGCTAATCTCCAAAACCTGTAAAAGGAAACTTTCAAATATAATTAACATAAAGATGTTGAGATGAAAAAAAGTGTCTGGATTTTTTGTGAGGGCCCAATGTAATCACAACGTTCTTATAAGAAGAAGGTGGGAGTGTCAGAGAAAGAGATGTGACAAAAGAAAAAGAGGTCAGAAACAGAAAGAGAGATTTGAAAATGCTATACTAATGGATTTGAAAATGTTGAAAGGGGTAGGGGGGTCAAAGAATACAGATAAACTCTAGTAGATGAGAAAGGCAAGGAAGCAAATTATCTACTAGAGTCTCCAGAAAGAATGTAGCCCTGCCAAACCCTTGCTTTTAGTTTTTTGAGATCCATTTTGGACATCTTACCACCACAACTACAAGATAATAAATTTGTATTGTTTTA
>NW_006408988.1:486559-487793 GCF_000296735.1 Chrysochloris asiatica
CTGCTAACAATTATTCACAATTGGGTTATAAAATCAAATCTCCATTGTCCCCCATCCTTTTTTTTACCAGATCCATCTGGAAAAGAGGGAAACTATTCTGTCGGGTTTCTACCGTGCCCTCCTCATTATTAAAATAAATACACTCATTAAAGTCAGCAACTTCATGTCTTTATAGCCCACATTTTAGATAACTAATGTCTAAATTTCACAACCCTATCAACCCATTACACTAAGGAAATAAGTTTGTTCCTTGAAATGAAGAATCCTTCCATTCCAATTGGAATTTTGAGTTTCTGCATTCATAAATCTAGTTCCTCAAATTGTAGCAATTTGTACTTCTTCACAGTATCAAAAGTCTAGTTAGTCAAATTGTAGCAATTTGCGCTTGTTCATAATATCAAATATCTTTATCTTTCTTGCATTGAGTTCTGGTCAACTAGTCATCCAAGCTAGGTTAAATAGGTATGAGTTGAAAGTTTGGGCGTTTACACACTCCTCCCTGCACTTCAGACCAGTTAGCCACTTCACTATCAACCCTAGGACCCAGGGGCTAGGTCAGTGTCCATGGGTTCAGGAGTTCATACAGCTTCCTAAACTTCAGACCAGCCAGCCCTTCCTCTTCTCTATCTCATCTTAAGTTCAATGGATGCCAATGGAACATGGTCAAACTCAATTCATGTCTTCATTGCTTCATTTTCTCTACTTCCACTTAACAAGTAGACCCAGGTGGTCACCAGTGAGCATACTAGATTGTCTCAGGTTCCCTTTAAATTTCAGTCACAAAAGGGGGTTTTCCCTGGCAGGCTGACTTTTCTTGCCTTGAGGCCTCCAAAGCAAATAGCTTGCTTGAAATTCAAACAGCCAAACAGTTCACTTTTTATTTTCTGCAGGCCTTTCTTTCAAGAAAAGTCTGTTCTCCCAGTAGTTATGGGTTAGTCTTCATGTCTTTTCAAGTGGGAATGTCCCAATTCAGGAGGTTCTTGGTGAGGCTCAGGATTACACCTAAGGACCCATACTCTAAAAATGTTTATCAAAAAGCCTATTTTCTGGTCCCAAACTAACTTCTCTTTTAGCAAATCCAGTCAGTTATAGGCTAGGCTGAAGGTGTGCTTAAAAGCTTTCTGTCATCATAACTCCCAATATTCATTTCTATCACACATAAATGTATGTTTTCCAATAGTAGATAGGGGAAAACAATAGTCACAAGACAGACAAACACATAAACATGTTTTCC
>NW_006408988.1:487893-489132 GCF_000296735.1 Chrysochloris asiatica
TATTTTCTGGTCCCAAACTAACTTCTCTTTTAGCAAATCCAGTCAGTTATAGGCTAGGCTGAAGGTGTGCTTAAAAGCTTTCTGTCATCATAACTCCCAATATTCATTTCTATCACACATAAATGTATGTTTTCCAATAGTAGGTAGGGGAAAACAATAGTCACAAGACAGACAAACACATAAACATGTTTTCCCTCCTTTTCCCATGCAGCCAATGTCTTAATCCATGTATCTACTCACAGAACACTATTGTTCCAAGGTTGTATATAAATCGCTATTTACCTCTATCCCATTAAGCCCATGCATACCTCCCTAAGTCTTCCCCTAGCTCATTGTTCATCTGTTACCTTCCCTCTTCTTGTGTATTGTCCTTCCTGTCATCTGAGCTGACATGTGTCTACACTCTAGCCTGTGAATTACTTTCCCCTCATTCCCAGTCCTGATAACCATTACAGATTTTTTTAAATTGTAAAAACCTTTTCTTATGCTTTTACAACACTGTTCTCATATGATATTTGTCCCTTTGTAATTGAATAATTTTACTATGCATAATGTTCTTGAGGTTCATTCATGTCATGAGGTGTTTTGTAGATTCATTATTATTATTATTCAAGGTTGCTTAATATTCCATTGTGTGTGTATTTACTAAAGTTTATCCATTTTTCCATTGATAGACACTTAGACAGTCACCATTTTTTGCTATTGTAAATAGTGCTGTGATTAATACTGTCCTGGCTCACATTTCTTGGAGACAGGGATTTCATGGTCATAAAGTATTTCTACCCCCAACTTTCTGAAGAAGTACCATACCATTTTGCAGCATGGTGAACCATTTTACAATCCCACCAGCAATGTAGGAGTATCCCAGTCTCTCCACAACCTTGTTAGCATTTGTTGATTCCTGTTTTTTTGAACTTCACAGTTAATGCTGGAATGTGATGATATGTCATTGTTGTTCTGATTTATATATCTCTATATCTTCAGTTTGTCATACTGTGGTGGCTTGTGACTTGCTGTCATTCTGAAAGCTATGCCACCAGTATTTTAAATACCAGCAGGATCACACATGGTGGACAGGTTTCAGATAACCTTCCACATGAAGGCAGACTAGGAAGAACGAGTGACGAACTACTTCCAAATATTTAGTCATTGAAAACCTTCTGAAAAGCAGAGAAACACTGTCAGATATAGTGCCAGAAAATGAGCCCCTTAGGTTGGAAAGCACTCAAAATGTGACTG
>NW_006408988.1:515335-516119 GCF_000296735.1 Chrysochloris asiatica
TAAGCTTCGTCTCTCCTACTTTGGACATATTGTCTGGAGGAAACAATCGTTGGAGAAGGATGTCATGCTGGGTAGGGTGGAGGGTCAGAGAAAAATAGGAAGACCCCCAACGAGATGGATCAGACAGGTGGCATCATTGATGGACTCAAGTGTGGAAGTGAAGTTGGCCCAGGATCGAACATTGTTTCGTTCTGCTGTGCATGGGGTCGCTATGAGTTGGTTCTGACTGGATGGCACCTGACAACAACAACAACAAAGTGCAATGGGGTGTGTCAAACCTTCAAATAATGATGGAGGTCACAAGATAAAAATAATGATGCCATCACTGAAGTCATATTGTAGAAATCCAAGTGCTATTAAGAACAGATCAAGATAAGAAAATTATTTCTTCAGGTTTCTGTGTTTCTGAGGCAAACTTGCTTTCTCAAAATCTTCTAGCCAATGCTTCATTTCCTGAGTTTTGTGTGTCCTATATTTCCTGTCAATGATTCAATTTAATTAGTCTCATAATCATTGCAAAATTGTTTGGCAAAAATTATGTAAATGAATCTGTTTAATAATAAATAAGTAGTTTACTATGAAGGCATTTAGGGTGATGAATAAAATACAAGAAATAAATAAGAAAGAATATTCCATCCATTTTTTGATGCACAATCAAATTATTCAGTATAATCTATTAGGTAGAAATGAAAAAAAAAATACTAAGAAAAAATAAAGCTACAAAATGCTCATTGGGAAAATATATTGGAAGATATAAAAATTTAGTTGTTAATTGAGAAACCAC
>NW_006408988.1:516574-520723 GCF_000296735.1 Chrysochloris asiatica
AGGCAAAATGTTGATTGATGTAGAAATCAATCATTTCAAGAAATAGCATATGATCAAGAGCCAATGGTACTGAAGGAAGAAGTCAAGTCCAATGGTGTGAAGAACGGGTGTTCTAGAATGGTAAAAAAAAGAAAAGAAAAGAAAAAAAGATAAGATCCATGATTTGATGATATACAAACTAAATCTTTCAGTAAATGGACACAGTACTGGGCACATTCATCTATGCCAAGAAATTTGGAAGACTGCTGCTTGGCCAACTGATTGAAAAAGAGTCAGGCTTGTGCCCATTCCAAAGAATGGTGACTACAGGAATGCGGAAATCATGAAATAATATCATTAATATTACATGCAAGTGAAATTTTATAGAAAGTGACTTTAAAATGACTGTAACAATATAAGGAATTGCCAGAGATGCTAGCTGGATTTGTATACGGATGTGGAATGAAGAATATTTTTTCTAAAGTCAGATGAATCTTATTTGAAAGCACAGAACACCAGAAATATGTTTACCTGTGCTTTATTGACTATGCAAAGACATTTGACTGTGTGGATCATGACAAGCTATGGATAATATTGTGAATAATGGGTATTCCAGAACACTTAATTGTGTTCATGAGGAACCTATACATAGAGTGTTGCTGTTCTTAAGTGCCATTGAGTCAGTTCCAACTCATAGCAACCCTGAATAGGGTTGCTGAAGAGCGGCTAGTGAATTTGAACCACTGATTACGCAGTTCAAACCAACATTGTTGTCCAGTGTATTACTCCACAGTGCCACACAATGACTCCATACATAGACTAAGAGGAAATTATTTGAACAGAATAAAGGGCTACTGAAAGGATTAAATTCAGAAATAGTGTTCCAGGTGTATTCTGTCACTATAATTATTCAATCTGTATCCTGAAGAAATAATCTGAGAAATGGAATTATATGAAGAAGAACAATGCATCAAGATTGGAGGAAGGCTCATTAACAACCTGTGATATGCAGATGATATAATCTTGTTTGCTGAAAGTGAACAAGTGAAGAGAACTTTCAATACTTACTGATGAAGATCAAAAAACACTGCCTTCAGTATGCATTGCACCCCAATGTAAAGAAAATGAAAATCCTCACAACTGGACCAATAAATAACATTATGATAAATGGAGAAATGATTGAAGTTGTCAAAGTCTTCATTTTGCTTGCATCCTCTATCAGTACTAATGGAAGCAATTGTCTAGAAATCAAACGCCACTGCATTAAGCAAATATGCTGCACAAGATCTCTTTAAAGTGTTCAAGAGCAAAATTATCAGTTTGAGGACTAAGGTGCACCAGACACAAACCATGGTATTTTTAATAGCTTCATATGCTATTAAAAAGTTGGACAATTGATAAGGGAAATTGTGTAACATTTGAGTTATGGTGTTGGAGAAAAATATTAAAAGTACAATGGACCTCCAAAAGAACACATGAATTCATGTTGGAAAAAGTACAGCCAGGACACTCCCTAGAAGCCAGAATGGAGAGAATACATCTCTCATACTTCAAACACATTATCAAGAGGAACCAGTCCCTGGAAAAGGACATCAGGCTTGATAAAGTGGAGGGTCAGCAAAAAAGTGGAAGACCCCAACTAGATGGATTGGCACAGTGGAATCAATAACGGGCTCAAGAGTAACAATTGTGAGGAAGGTGCAGTACTAGGCAGTGTTTCCTTCTGTTGTGTACAGGGTAGGTATGGACTGTAACTGACTCTGTGGTACCTAATAACACCCATTAATAAAATGTTAACTGCAGTAAAGTGGATATGCAGGAATACTGTAGAGATTTTGTGGGAAATGGTACCCACAATGGCACCCATACTTTTGTTTGACAAAGCATTGCCACACTCCTTCAATTTGTAAAAAAATATTTGAGCACAATAAAAGTACAGGTATGTCTGTAGTTTTAAATAGCCTAAACACTTCACCCCAACAAAGTTTGGGTAATTTACAAAAGTATGTAATCATGTTCCAAAAAAAGTCTAATTTATTTGAAAACATATCCATTTATATTCATATGCTCATTTTTTAAGACATACTTTTAGATGATATTCTAGGATCAGCATGAATAAGCATCAATGCTATCTGTAATGATAAATTGTTACCTCTTGTATAATTCATTTGGAGATACGTACAAAATGCTTAATGTATGTATCTACCTTTTTCCACATTTTATTTTAGAAAATTTCACAGGGTATTTTACTCCCTTGGTAACTCCCAGTACTTTATTTTCTCAAGTGTTTCTATAACTTTAGAAAGGACACAATCCAATCTCTTATAAAATGGCCTTTGTTATAAAAAATGTCCTCATTTCCTTCTGTAGAAATGACACACTAAAAATAAACCCAGCTTTCCTATTGCTTTCCCATCTTCTCTAACTTCTTGTTTCCTTGTTTGTGGTGATTGGTAGCCAAACAGGCAAGTTTCTTTCACTGCCTTTGAAAATTGTTTCCATTATTTATAGTGCTATCTCTAATGTATCTGTTTTTTTTTTTTTTTTTTAAATATTAAACGTTTCATTTTCAATTCTCTGATTTATTTTTTTTGCAAGCCAGGACTTTTGTTTGGATTTAATTGTCTATCAAAAATTAAGAATCAAATTAATTAAGTATGGAGTTTTATAATCTTAGCAATAAATATTTGATGCTATTGTTAAGTTCCATTGAGCTGGTTCCTAAACCTAGTGACCCTGTATGAGGTTTCCAAGAAACACCTGGTGAGCTTGAACCACCAACCTTGTGATTCAAGCTGACTTTACAGTACAATGCATTCACCCACAGTGCTACAGTACCTATTAGATTAAAGAAATACTGTATTTGATTCACTCAGAAACCATGGCAACTTTCTCCTTCTTTATCCTCTTCTATGAGTTGGTTCCAACTCGATGGCACCTGACAACAACAACAATAATGGTAGAAACTGGACTCCTGGTGTGGTGCTGTAGGATACTTACCGGACTGCTAACCGCAGGCTGGTGGTTCAAATCCACCAACCACTCCTCAGAAAGCCTATACAGTGTCACTATGAGTTGGAACCAACTTCATGGCACTTAACAACAACAGCATGGTAAAAGCTGGAAAAATGAATACTAAACTTAATAATAAAATGCCTCCTCTGAAATAATTCAAAAGTCAAAGAAATAGTATAGGTGAGATGCAAACTGGTAGATTGGCAGCTGAGAAACAGTGACCAGTGCTATGATAAGGAAGCATATGCACACAGGGGTAGGGGCCACATAGGAATATTTAGCACTTACAATTCACTGACTATCCTCACTCTTTGGTAGTTATCCTCATTTAAATACAATCAATTATTGTCATTTTTAAAATTTAAAGCATTCACCACAGAATTGTTCACCATGAGAGCTGGATTTTTGCTTTGAGATGGAAATAGACAAACCTTTCTCATTTCTTAACTTTAGTCCTTTGATTTTTGGCACCTAATTTTAACATGATGCCAGTTTTCATTACTGATCAAAAAAGCAGATTCATCATCCTTCTTTTTACATTCAGTATTTTACTTCACCTTTTTAGATTTTCTGTTAACAGATCCTTTAAAGCATTTTGAGTTTACATTTTATTTTCTCACACCTAAGCTCTCATCAAACCCTGTCAGTTATTTATTGGTAATGTACTAGATTTTTCTCTTCTAATCTCTTTCTTACCATAGAATTTGCATTAACCAAGGATCTTATCACCCTCTTCATTATAGTCAAAATGGTTTCTGGATCTGATCTCATAGATTCTAGTCTCTCCTTCCAGTCCCATGTCTATCTTATATCTTGATTAACTTTTCAAATGATCTTCTCAAAAACATGAAAATATCTTGTATTGCCTGTTGTAAATTGGATTATTATCATCATCACTCCCTTCCCATTTGCCATGAGATGGTGTATAGAGGTTCTACTACACTGGGTGTTGTAATGTGATTTATTTTTTAGTAAAAGAATGTGACAGAAGTGAGGATGTATCACTTTTGAGCCAAGCTCTTCTGAATAGCTGCTCTTCATATGTCTGCTTGTGTCCCTCCCTGTGATCATCATGAGAAACATGTCTCAAATATTATTGAACTTTCAGGCTGAACCCCAGAATGGTGACATATGGACCACATCTAAATTTTTTTT
>NW_006408988.1:521429-523649 GCF_000296735.1 Chrysochloris asiatica
ACTGCATCCATAGGTGTAGGTCAAGTTCATCAAATTGCATCAGATTAATCTTTTTTCCCTCTTCTTTTTTTCATCTAGTTGAGTTCTGATCATCTAGCCATTGAAGCCAGGTCATGGGGGTATTATCTGCAAGTTTGGGTGTTCTTGTAGTTATGCCCTCTCTTCAAATCAGCTGGACGCTTCACTCTCCACTCTAGTCCTCTGTGGCTATGTCACTGACTCTGGACCCAAGAGTCCCCAGGTCTTGCCAAACCACTGGCCAAACAGGTGTCCACCTGGGTTGAATGTGGTAGGACTTAGCTCACAGCTTTATTGCTGTTTTTCCCTCACTTCCCCTTATTGGAGACCAACATGGTCACCAGTCAGAGTGCATGTCTGCTTGTGTATTCCCATTGAGTCTTAGTCTTGGAAGGGGGTTTGCCCTGAGAGGACCTGACCACTTGCCTTCATGTCTCTTGGGCAAGCAACTTGCTTGTTCTTGTAGTAGTTAGTGGGACTGCTGTTATTGGTTTGTATTTTTCTTGTCAGTCTTTCTTTCAAGAAATATCTTCTATGCTTGTAGCTGCTCCAGGCTGGTCTGTTTGTCCTTTCAAGTGCAGATTTTCCAACTCAGAAGATTCTGGATGGGATTCAGGATTCCACCTATGGTCTATTCAATGCACAGGCTCTGCAGGAAGTCTCCTTCCCTGGGAAAATTGTAGATCCACTTTAGGTATGCCAATCAGTTATAGGCAGAAGATGGACACACAAGCTTTCTATGATGATATTTCTGGCTCTTCCTTTCTCTCCCCTTCAAGTATCTATTTTATAATGGTATGCAAGGGAAACCAAGATTCAAAATACAGCCAAACATCTTAACATTATTTCCCCCCTTTTACCCTGATTTAACCACCACTCTTCTGGCAGTTTTTCGTAATGTGGTTGCTTGTGAGTTGCTGTGATTCTGAAAGTTATGCTACAAGTATTTTAAATACCAGAACAGTCACCCATGGTGGACAGGTTTTAGATGACCTTCCAGACAAAGACAGACTAGGAAGAAAGAGTGATGAACTACTTCTGAATATTTAGTCACTGAAAACATTATGAATAGCAAATAAAAATGTCAGTACCAGAAAATGAGCCCCTAAGGAGGGAAGGCACTCAAAATGTGAATGGGGAAGAAATGCCTCCTCAAAGTTAAGTTGACTGTGATAATGCAAATGGAGTAATGCCCATGGGAGAAAAGCCCGGGGGACCTTCATTTGCTGATGGGGCACAAATCAAAATGAAGACAAACATCTGTAAGCATCCACTGAAAATTGGAACATGGAATGTACGAAGTATGAATCAGAGAAAATTGGAGGTTGTTAAAAATGAAATGGATCACATAAAAATTGATATCTTAGGCATTAGTGAGCTGAAATGGACTGGTATTGGCCATTCTGAATTGAAAAACACATGGTTTACTATGGCGGGAATGACAAATTGAAGAGGAATGGTGTTGCATTCGTCATCACAAAGAACGTATCCAGATCAGTCATGAGGAACAATGCTGTTTGTGAGAGGATAATATCCAATCCCTTACTACAGAGAAGCTCAGTTAATACCACTATTATTCAAATTTGTGCACCAACCACTAAAGACAGAGTGGATGAAATAGAATTATTCTATCAACTTCTTCAATCTGAAATTGATCAAACATGAAATCAAGATGTATTGATCAATACTGGTGATTGGAATATAAAGTTTGAGAGCAAAGAGAAAGGATCAGTGGTTGGAAAATATGGTCTTAGTGATAGAAATGATGCTGGAGAACACATGATAGAATTCTGCAAAACCAATGACTTATTCATTTCAAATGCCTTCTTTAGACAGCATAAGAGAAGACTATACACATGGACATCACCATATGGAATAGATAGAGCTCAAATTGACGGCATCTGTGGAAAGAGGTGATGGAAAAACTCCATATTATGAGTCAGAACCAGGCCAGGGGCCTGTGGAATAGACCATCAATTACTCATATGAAAATCCAAACTGAAGCTGAAGACAATAAAAACAAGTCCACTAGAACCAAAATATGACCTTGAATATATCTCACCTGAATTTAGAGATAATCTGAAGAACAGATTGGATACATTAAACACTAAAGACCGAAGACCAGAAGACTTGTGGGATGATATCAAGAACATCATACATGAGGAAAGCAAAGAGTAATTAAGAAGACAAGAAAGAAGGAAA
>NW_006408988.1:525203-526247 GCF_000296735.1 Chrysochloris asiatica
CCAAAAGAACCAATAGATGCGTTTTGGAAGAAATGCAACTAGAGTGCTCTCTGGAGGCCAAGATGGCCGAACTTTGTCTCTCATACTTCAGACATATTGTCAGAAGGGACCAGTCACTGGAGAAGGATATCATGTTTGGTAAGGTGGAGGGTCAGAGAAAAAGAGGAAGACACCCAACGAGATGGATTGGCCAAATGGCGGCATTGTTGGACTCAAGCATGGGCAACAGTAGTGAGGTTGACCAAGGATTGGGCAGTGTTTTGTTCTGCTGTGCATAAGGTCTCTATTAGTTGGTACCGACATGATGGCACCTAACAACAACAACAATAACCCATTCAAACCATGCTTCAATCCCTGTATCCCAAAACCCGTTTTTTCCAGGGTTGTGCATGCATCATTTACCTCTGTCGCATTTAGCCCAATAACTGTTCTCCAATCCACTTTATTCTTTCATTCTCCTCCCCCTTCTTGTGTATTGGTCCACTCCTGGGTCTATTCCTTACCTTGTGTTCCACCTTGCTTTTCCTGCCCGCACCTCACTGCACATCTCCCAGTCACCAGAAAACAATTTTTTCCCCTATTATTATGGGTTCTTCTTATTAGTCTTTTACAATAGTGGTTCTATGCAGTATTTCTCATTCTGTGACTGACTAATTTCATTCAACATAATGTCCTCAAGGTCACCCAAGTTATGTGATGGCCTGCAGCTTCCTTGTTATTCTTCAAGGTAGCATAATATTCCATGTGTGTGAGTACCACAGTTTGTTTATCCATTCTTCAATTGAAGGGCACTTAAGCTATCTCCATCTTTTTGCTATTGTAAACAGTGCTGCTATGAATATTGGTTTGCAAATGTCTACTCATGTTATGTCTCGTATTCAAGTAGAGGAATTGCTAGATCATGAGGTATTTCTATTTCCAACCTTCTTAGGAAACTCTATATTGCTTTCCAAAGTGGTTGGACTATTTTGCAATCCCACAAGCAATTCAGGATCCTCCCAGTCTCTCCACATCCTTGCCAGCATTTATTGTCCTCCACTTTTT
>NW_006408988.1:528702-529966 GCF_000296735.1 Chrysochloris asiatica
TGATCAAACATGCAATCAAGATGCATGGTGACTGGCATGTAAAAGTTACAAACAAAGATCACTAGTGGAAAAATATGAAATTTGGTGATAGAATTGATGCTGGAGATAGCATGATAGAAATCTGCAAGACCAATGATTTATTCACTGCCAATACCATTTTCAACAGCATAAAATGGTTACCATACCAGATAGAATACACAAGGATTTAATTGACTGCATCTATGGTAAGAGATTATGGAGAATATTAATATCATTAGCCTAAACAAGGCTAGGAGTTGACTGGAAAAAACCATCAGTTACTCATATGCAACTTCTTACTGAAGCTGGAGAAAATGAAAGCAGGTTCACAAGAGCCAAAATATTACATTGAGTATACGCTGCCTGAATGTGGAGGCCATCTCAAGAATAGATTTGATGCATTAGACACTAATGACCAGAAGAGTTCTGAGAATACACCAAGAACATTAAACAGGAAGTAAACAAAACATGTTAAAAAAGACAGGGGAAAAAAAGTACAAATTGGGTGTCAAAAGAGACTATGAAATCTGCACTTCAGTACAGTAGAGTAAAAGTAATTGGAGGAAATGATGAAGTAAAAAGATGAAGAAAAAATTTCAACACACAGGTTGAAAAGACAAAGTAAAGTATTATAATGAAATGTGAAAAGACCTGGAGATAGAAAACTAAAAAAGTCAAACATAACATTTCTGGAGCCAAAAGAAGCGAATAAAAAAATCAAGCAATATTGAAGAATTCTTTGGGGAAAATAACGAATGATGCTGGAAACATCAAAAGGAGATGGGAGATTTCAAAGTAAGATGGAAGGAATGCACAGAGTAACATTACCAAAAGGAATTGGTTGATGTTCAATCATATCCAGAAGTAAAATATGATCAAGAACATATGATATTAAAGGAAGAAATCTAAGCATCATTTAAGGAAATTATGAAAAACAAGGCTCTAGTTATTGATGGAATGCAAATTTAAATGTTTCAATGAGCTGTTATAGAAATGGAGGCACTCAATTGTCTATGTCAAGAAATTTGGAAGACACCTATCTGACCAACTGTTTGGAAGAGACCCATCTTTGTGCCCATTTATGACACAACAGAATGCAAAATCATTGAAAAATATCATTCACATAACATGCAAGTGAAGTTTTGGTGAAGATATTTTAAAAACCATTGCAGCAATGTATCAACAGGGAGATGCCAGAAGGTCAAGATGGATTTAGACGAGGTTTTTCAAGACCTCTTGAAGAATA
>NW_006408988.1:531648-533208 GCF_000296735.1 Chrysochloris asiatica
GCTTACAGAATGTGCCTTTCATGTTTTCAGGAGGGAAACATCCCTGGAGAAGAACATCATGCTTAGTAAAGTAGTTGTTCAGCAAGAAGAGGAATTGACAATAGCTACAATAATAGGCTCAAACATAGCGATGATTGTGAGGATAGCAAAGGACTGGGCAGTGTTTAATTTTATTCTAAGTAGAGTTGCTATGATTTGGAACCAACTCAATGCTACCTAACAAAAACAAAAAAACAGCACATTCCAACTCTGTAATTATTCATTCATCTACATATGCTTAATGCACTAGAAAACATTCTCTATGTGCTAAGTGTAACAGAATTCACCAATAAATTTTCTAGGTGTTCGTAATGCTAATTATAGGCAATATTTATATTTAATCATTTGCTTACATGTCAATGAGTTTACTTGAAGCTCTTCTGTATGTAAGTTTATTTGTATCAGTTTGAGTGTAACATTTTTTAAGGTAAAAGTTTTTGTAACATGTGCTTAAGAGAACCATGAATACTTTGTCCCAATTCATGAGGTCACTAAACACCAGCTGCCTTGGTGAGAATCTCTTCACAGACAGAATATTTGTGCCCAGGTTTTGCTGTCTGCTGTATGGTTTCTTTCAAAGTGAGCTCTTTGCTTGCTTTGGCTGATGTAGACACTAAAGCCTAAGGTAGAGGAAAATAGGCTAATTTTTAAAGTTTATCCTTAAAAAGAATGAGTCATTCTGGACATGAGTTAACACTGGGCCATAGAAAGTGTACAGCCTTCCCCTCTCTGTGCTACTTTCAAATAGTGATCTGAGGAATCCTTTTTTCCCTATTAGTTGGCAAAGCCACAAGAAGTCTAATAAGAGTCAAACTTGTGGGCAGATGTTTTACACAGGTTCCAGTACATGTACAACTTTCCTTTCTCTAGCAACTAGGAAAAAGACCATGTATGAATAATGCCACACATTAGATATATATACCTTTCAACAGACTGTCTTTTGATTGCAAGTTTTTTTTTCTTTTCTTTTCTTTTTTTCATTTTCAAACTACTGTTTCTAAATGGTGTTATTAAATTGTCTAGGCCACAGGATAAAGTCCTTGGCTATATTACTATTTTAAGAAAATTGTTTGCCTAGACTTTCATAAAACTCTTCTTTTTGTGTACTATTTAATATTTTCAAGGCAATAGAACTGAAGTATGAGAGTTTGATGAAAACCATTTGTGTCATGTACTTCTATATGTAGGAGGGATATACTGTCAAAAAAAATTACTTTAATAAACATCTCTCTCCTGCTTTATCTTTTTGATAATAACAAAACATACCCACTAATTATTGTTGTGTACCAGTAATTTGCATTATTTTATTTTGATTTATAGCAGATTACTTTCAACACTTGAATGCTCATGATTTAATTTCTTGTTTAAAATATGCTTGAATTACAAAATGACTAAAATGTTGTTGTTGTTGTTAAGTGTCATCGAGTTGGTACCAACTCATGGTGACCTTATGCACAACAAAAGGAAACACTGCCTGATCCTGGGCCAACCTCACTATTGTTGCCACACTTCAGCCCGTTG
>NW_006408988.1:534319-539159 GCF_000296735.1 Chrysochloris asiatica
TTTCTGCATTCCATTGGGTCACCTCTCTTTGGAATGTGCATAAATACGGATCACTTCCAATCAGTTGGCCACATCTTTATGATTTGCTATCAATGCCATCAAAGGACATCAATGCCATCAAAGTAGATCATCTACCTGGTGAATGCAGACTTCAGTATTTCCACTAGATAACATCTAATTCTTCACCACCAACCAACATCACATAATCTCCTAAAAATATCACCACAGATGTCTTAAAACAAACAGTCAAGTAAAATCAACAATTTTGACATAGAGATACAATTTTAAGTCAAGCTTCTTAGAAATACCTTCAACCAGATTGCTAGCTCACGTCCATTCAAAATTCAAATTTTGAATTTGCAACTGTCAAAAATTTTCTGCATTCTGGTTTTATTAAAATGTCTATTCATGTTTACAACTGATGACAACATTGAGCATGCATGTGAAATGATTCTGTTGAATATTGATAGTGGGCTATGTGGAAAATCATTTACAAATCAGCCATAGCTCTGCCTATCAAATAATCCATGACAGACATGAGTTTCTAAAAGTTTGTGTGAGGTGGGTACCAAAACAAATAAAGAAAAAGCATAAACTGAAGCGTTTGGACACCTGCATAAATTTTTTGGACTGATACTCAAAGGAAGGTAAAAGTTTCTTAAAAAAAAAAATCCATGACAAGTCATGGATTCATCACTATGAGCATAAGAGTAAACAGCAGAGTATGTAATGGCAGCATCCTCAATCACCATCCAAGAAAAAGTTTAAAAGTCAACCATCAGCTGGAAAAGTGTTGCTTACAGTTTTCTATGATTCTCAAGGGCTACTATTGGAACTATCAGGAAAATTTTTCAACAATCAACAGTTCACGTTACAGTGAGATGCTCACTGAAGCACTCAAGCCTAAACTTCGGATCAAACACACAGGACGGCTATTCAAGGGCATTGTGATCTTGCATAACAATGCACGTCCACATACCTCTGTCCACACAGTTGACACTCTGAAAAAACTTCATTTTGAGGTATTAAAGCATCCTCCCTATAGTCCTGATTTTGCTCAGTAAGACTTTCACCTGTTTGGTCCTTCATCCCTTTGAGGATGAAGATTCACTTCTGATGAAGAAGTGAAGACAGTGGTGACTTCATGGCTTGAAGCTCAGCTTAAAACATTTTTTTTTTTTTTTTAAAGAAGGGGACCTGAAAGCTCATAGAAAGATACACAAATGTATTGAAAAGCAAGCACATTATGTTGAAAAATGATCTATTTGTCTTTTCTAAAAGTTGACTGCAATAAATTCTACAACCAGAGTGCATATAATTTTTAACTAACACTCTTATTTTTATCTGTTGCTTGTGTCAAGTTGTGTCCCTCTTGCCCGGTGCTTTATTTCTAACATGAGCATGGCACAGTGCTAAATAAGTATTATACATTTTTTCAATTTTCTGTAAGTATTTATGTTGTCTAAAACTTCTCACAAGCTTTAGATAAAGACAAGAGTATGGAACTAGTAAATACAGTTCTGCCTCTATTTAATATCCATTAATTAATGTCTCTTGGGTATTGCAATTTAATAAATGGAAATCCTAATTGAACAGCTTTTCTCAACTCTGACCACAAGTACATCATTAGAAATTTTGTCAGGTGCTTTGATGAAGCCCACGTGTATGCTCTGTTAATGGCTGACATTATTCCTAAATCTTCACTCGCTTAGTCCTTAGAAAAGTATGTTAAGATCTGAGATTCTAAAATAGAGCACTTTCCATATGTTCAGATACTCACTCTTTGTTTAGGGAAGCATATATGTAAGGCAATGCCTCATCAAGCCACAAGAGTTACAGTAGAGATCAGTGAGAATAATAACAAAAAGGGACTAACTGCAATGTGGTTTCCTTTCCAAGAGCTCATCTCTTAACTGATTAACCATTTGTTCTAGAACTTAGCCTTAAGTACATAACAACAAAACAAGTCAAAAAATAAAAGAGCAAAAGAAAAAGAGCACATGTATATGATTTGTGGAAAGTACTTTATGAAACTTTTTGAAACTGTGACATTTATTCTTCTCCAATATGCTCCTAATGATTACTGATGGTAGTCAAGGGATGTCTGCTACAAGTTCTCTCAGAACCTTGGGATAATTCGTCTGAGACCAGAAAATTGAATTCATTTCAAGTAGCTTGTTGTTCTCTTGCAATCTTTTCACTTATCTTTCTGTTCCAATTCCCCATAACCAATATATTTCCCACTCTTACAGTCTGAATATCATTCTCTTTGACAGGAAGAGCAGAAGTAAAATAGGAGATAATTATTTTCTCTGTCTCTTTCTTGTTGGCTAACATAATGCCACCTGCTATAGTCTTCTTTATTCACTGTCCAATATTCACTTATGAGGCTATTGGAGTCCTGGTATGGCACTGTGGGTTAAAGTGCTGGACTGCAAAGTCATTTGAACTGCAAGGTCAGTGGTTCAAGCTTACCAACCACTCTTTGGAAACTATACTGGGTCACTATGGGTCAGAACTGACTCGACAACACTTAACAACAACAACAAATGAAACTTTTGAAAATACCATGGCTTGTGTCAGGCATACTTTAGTCCTGAAACAAACATCTTTACTCTTGAACACTGTAAAGAGTTCTTGTGCAGTAGATTTGCCTAATGCAATATGACATTTAATATGTCATTTGACTGCTGTTTCCATGAGTGTTGATGGTGTACACAAGCAAAATGAACACTTTCCAACTTCAATCTTTTTATCATGATATTATTTAGTTATTCAGTAGTAAGAAAGTTTGTTTTCTTTACATTGAGGTGTAACTCATACTGAAGGCTGCAATATCAATAGTAAGTATTTTAAGGCCTCTTCATTTTCAGCAAGCAAGGTTGTATAATCTGCATATTGCAGTTTGTTAATGAGTCTTCCTCCAATCCTGATGCCATGTTCTTCAGATAATCCAGCTTCTCAGATTATTTCTTCAGCATACAGATTGAATAAATAAGGTGAAATAATGCAACTCTAGTGAACACATTTCCTGACTTTAAACCATTCAGTGTCCCTTGTTCCGTTTGAACAACTGCCTGTTGTTCTATGTACAGGTTTCTCAATTAAGTGTTTTGGAATATTCCATAATGTTTTCCATAGCTTCTCATGATCTACACAGTTAAAAGTCTTTGCATAGTCAATGAAGCATGACTATACATCTTTCTGGTATTCTCTGCTTTCAGCCAAGATCCATCTGACATCAGCAATTATATCCCTCATTTCAAATCCTCATGTGAAATGCTTTGGACCACTGGCAAATCCCTGTAAATAAACTGTTGCAGACGTTTTGGAATTATCTTTAGCAACATTTTATTTCCATGCAATATTAATGATATTGTCTCTGATTTCCACATTCCATTCAGCCACCTCTCTTTGGAATGGGCACAAACATGGATGTCTTCTATTCAGTTGGACCAGCATCTGTCTTCTAAATTTCTTGGCAGAGATGACTGAGTGCCTCCAGTGCTGCAGCAATTTGATGAAAAATTACAATTTGTGTTCCATCAATTCCCAGAGCTTTGTTCTTTGCCATGCCTTCAGTGCACCTTGGACTTCTTCCTTCAGTACCATTGGGTCTTGATCATATGCTACCTCTTGAAATGGTTGAGCATCAACCATTTCTTTTTTGGTACAGTTACTCTTTGTATTCCTTTCATCTTTTTTTGTGCATTATGTTTTTTGTTTTGTTTTGTTTGTTTGTTTTACTTTTTATTGTGAATTTAGTGAAGGTTTACGGACAAGATCATCAGTTTTACATTCAACAAAAAATACACTTTGTTTAGTCACAATAATTGCAATCCCCTCCATAGAACAATAGTAATTCATTTTTTCCCTGGCTCCTATTTCCCTTCTACCCACCTTCCCATCCCTTCTCACCATTGTCCTTAGGTATATGCTGCCTCTTTGATTTTTGAATGATTGACCATTCCATCCTTCATAGTGAGCATATCTTACTAGTGTTGTTGTTTCCCCTATATACCTATCTATTGTTCTATTCCAGACCGGAAAGTGGTTGAGGCTCATGGTCTCTGGTTCTTCCCAACGTTTTCTGACCAGTAAACTGTTTTTTTGTGGGTTTTTTTGTTTTTTTTTTTTTTGCTGTTGTTGCTGTTTTCGTTTAAAAATAATTTTGAGTTTTGCTACACAAACTATGCTGCTTTATCCAGAACCTTCCATTGTGATCCAATTCAGAGCTGTTGGTAGTGGTAGCTGGGTAGTTCTGGTCTCAGAGTCGTGTAGACTGACATTCGCATGTTCCATTTTTATGTTGGAAAAGTTGATTCCAAGCATCTTTAATTCCCTTCACTTTCATTTTTTCCACACCTTGAAAAACTAATAGCTGTACCTTAGATTGCTGCTCACAAGCTTTTAATATCCCAAATGCTACTCAGCAAAGTAAGATGTAGAACATTGTTTGCCTTTGTGTACCAATTGTACCAATTGACTATGGTGTTCCCTGAGACCCTGGTCCTGAGATCCCAGGCTCAGTACTCATTGCCTTAAGATGTTTGATAATATTTAAGAAATTTTCATCATTTTGTCTACTGTATGCACCATCACATTCACAGCAGTGTTTGTAAGAAAGGTAAAAATTCATGTATCAATAGTTTCTTTCATTATCGAATATATCTGTGGTACATATAAGTATATATATTGGTGTCCTGGTGTGACACTGTGGGCCAATGCATCAGATTGCAAAGTCATTTGAACTGCAATGTCGGTGGCTCAGCTTCTCCTTGGAAGCCCTATATAGGGTCGCTATGGGTCAGAATTGACTTGATGGCACTAAACAGCAATA
>NW_006408988.1:539520-551044 GCF_000296735.1 Chrysochloris asiatica
CTCTATAGCGTTGCTATGGGTTGGAACCAACTCAACGACAACAAATATATATATATATATATAAGTTTGTAACAAGGAAATGGCTCACAAGTCAGTGGGCAGGACCAGAAGGCAGGAATCCCGTCAGGGCACATAGCAATACCTTTGCACTGGAGCAGGGGTGGCAGTAGGATGATGGGTGACAAAGGCATAGGCAGGCACACTGAAGAACCAATGGCTCAGAGCACACAAGCCAGAGCAACAAGAACAGGTGTGCAGTGCCCTCCAATGGGCATCTGGTTATCCAGGCACAGCTGATGAGCAGGCCTAGCAGGCAAACACACAATAAAGCAGGCCACTGGCTCAGAATCAAAGAGCTGGAGGTTGGAGGATGACCTAGATGTGAGATCCAGATGTAGCTGTAAAGAGAAAGAGTCTTTCCTGCATGCCCATTATATTGAAACAAGCCACACACCAGGGAAACTGCCTTTCAATTGATTGTGTGTTCATAGTCAATCATCATAGAGTTAACAATCAACTGCCAAACAACTGGAAATCCTGACTCAATCAAGTTGACACAGAACCTAACCATCATAGTCTACCTCTTGTCAACTTGGCACCCATAAACCATACGCATAATCTCTAAATAAAGGTAATTTAAAAATCTTAATTATACCTAACATGATATAACTAAAACACATACATGTTCATTAGCTCATTGGGCAATGACAGGAGTGGCTGGAGAAAGAGCATGGTTAGTTTCAACAATGTGTTATCCTGTCCACATGATTGTTAAAATCCCCCTCTGCTGAGGTAACCCTTTGGTGCACATTCACATGAGACACAAATATCTTCACTATTTTTGCCCAATCAGAGAGGTCTGTCCTCGTGCTTTGTTCCCACACCTCCTTGTCACCAACTTTCCAATCATTTCCCTTCTAAATCCCTGACCAAGGCAAAAGCCCACAAATCAGTATACAGTCTCACATCTGGCCATATTCCCTCCCAAGCAAAATGAACAGCCAGATGCACTGTTTGAAGTTCTGTCCATTAGGAGGATTTCCATTAACCACTGTCCCTCAGAGTAGTCCCAGAAAGGAAGTGTAGTGCTGCTGCTGTCCCCTCTTAAGTGTTGCCTTTATATCATTCAGAGTCATCTGTAAACCAAGCAAGATTTTTCTCTTCCTCAGTCAACTGATCATAAGCAACTCCCCATTATACCATGGCTGTGTAGTGGAAGAAGGAAGGTAATGTGACAGGAGTGGGGACCAAGGGTATTTGGGTCACTTCCTCATGCAACTTCCTCATGCCTTCAGTTTCTGCTTGAGTCTGATTTCATATATACCAGTTCCATTTAAAGATGGAGTGATTATGTGCATGTCCAACTTTAACTCTATGAATCTGTGGGTCAGACAACACCCAGTTCATGGTAACTTTGTGGCCCATGTTTAGGCATTGTGTCTTTACTAGGCCAGTAAAAAGTCAAAAGCTGATTTTCAAAGGGAGAGTACTTATTTGCAGATGATGGCAGACCTTTGCTCCAAAATTCTAAGGATGTGTTCACTAATAGGTGTCTACCAAAGACTACAAACTACATATCTATCTGCCATGGACACTTCAAGAACCTGGATCATACGGTCCGAGGGGCAGAGTGGCTTGCACAGCAGCTTGAATCTCTTGTAGAGCCTTCTCTTGTCATGGGCCCCACTCAAAATTAGCTTTAAATTCATTTGATAAATAAGCTGGAGTTGTTGTTGTTGGGTGCAATCAAGTCACCACCCACTCATAGTGACCCTATGCACAGCAGAACGAATCTCTGCCCGATCCTGAGCCAACCTCACTACTGTTGCCATGCTAGAGTCCATCAATGCCACCACCTGGCCAATCCATCTTGTTGGGGGTTTTCCTCTTTTTCTCTGACCCTCCACCTTACCAAACATGATATCATTCTCCAGTGACTGGTCCCTCCTGACAATATGTCCAAAGTTTGGCCATCTTGGCCTCCAAGGAACACTTTGGCTGCAATTCTTCCAGAATGGATCTATTGGTTCTTTTGGCAGCCCATGGCATTTTCAATATTCTCCTCCAACAGCAAAACTCAAAAGCATCAATTTTTCTACGGTCTTCCTTATTCACTGTCCAGCTTTTGCATGCATATGAGGCTATTGAAATACCATGGCTTGAGTCAGGTGCACCTTAGTCCTCAAGCTGACATCTTTGCTCTTCAACACTTTAAAAGGGTTTTGTGTAACAGATTTGCCTAATGCAATACGTCGTTTGATTTCTTGACTGCTTCTTCCATGAGTGTTGATCCAAGAAGAATGAAGTCCTTGACAACTTCCATCTTTTCTCCATTGATAAGCTGGAGTAGCATACACAAATAAGGAATATGTATCTTACAAAATCCAGAGACCTACCAGAATTGAAGCAGTCCTGGTGTGGCTCTGTGGGTTAATGTGCCAGATTGCAAAGCCATTTGAACTGCAAGGTCGGTGGTTCAAGCTCACCAGCTGCTCCTTGGAAACCCTATACAGGGTCACTATGCATCGGAATTGACTCGACAACACTTAACAACAACAACCAGCATTGTAACTCTCTTTTTAGTTATGGAGTGGCCAAACGCAGTATTTTATTCTTCACTTTGGTAGGAATATCTCTATATTCCCCACACCACTGAACACCTAGAAATTTCACTGAGGTGGAAGATGCCTAAATTTTTGTTGGGTTAATTTCCCACACTCTAGCTGGCAGATATTTTACCAATAAGTTTAGAGTGATTGATACTCCTTTCTCACCAGGACAAATAAGCATAGCATTATCAATGTAATGGATCAGTGTGATGTCTTGGGACAGGAAAAGGAGATCAAGATCCCTGCAGACTAAATTGTGCCATAGTGCTGGAGCGTTGATGATCTCTTAATATAAAACTGTGAAAGTATGTTATTGGCCTTGCCAACTGAAGGCAAACTGCTTCTGGTGACTCTTAGAATATGTAATTGAGAGAAAGGCTTTGGTCAGATTAATAACTGAATACCAGGTACAAGGAGATGTATTAATTTGTTCAAGGAAAGAAATAAAATCTGGAACAGCAGCTGCAATAGGAGTCACGACTTGGTCAAGTTTACTATAATTCACTGTCATTCCCCAAGATTCATCTGTTTTTGGCACAGGCCAGATAGTCATGTTGAATGAGGATGTGGTGGGAATCATTACTCCTGCATCCTTGAAGTCCGTGTTCATAGCACTAATCTCTGAAATCACTCCAGGATTGTGATATTCCTTTTGGTTTACTATCTTGCTAGGTGAAAGTAGTTATAATGGCTTCCACTTGACTTTCAAAGCATAATAACCTTTAGTCCATATTTCAGGGATCCAGTGTGTGGGTGCTGCCAGTTGTTGAGTATGTCTATTCTGCTTATGCATTCTGGACCTGGGAAATCTCCAAAGGATGAGTTTGAGGACCCACTGGATCCACAGTGAGATAGACCTAAGCTAAGACCTCATTAATAACTTGATTGCCATATGCTCCCACTCTGACTGCTAGGCCACAGTGATATTTTGGGCATCCTGGAGTTACTGTCAATTCAGAGCCAGTATCCAGTACTCCCTGAAAAGTCTGATTATTTGCCTTTCCCCAGTAAACAATCACCCTTGTAAAAGGCCATAGATCCCTTTGGGGAAGGCAGTAAGAAAGACTAACAGTGTTATTGAGGGTCCTTTCTCAAGGGAACCTGACTACCCTTAATTCAAGATACTGTGGGTCTGTAAACTGACTCAAGTCTGGAAATTCATATGGAGGCTGTTTATTATGAAAACCACACCCAATTTGTCTTTGTTGATTAAGTGTTGCCACTCGGCCCGTACCACCACAGTGTCCAATCAGCCACATTGTGGTAAGGTGTCTTAAAACAATTAGGGAAGTTCCCACTGTCAAATCTGATTTACACAATATATCAATCATAGAAGTCTTCAAGGATGCTAGTGCTCCCATCACAAATGTGTTCCTTACTGTTGTGGTGAAAAGTGTGTCTTCTGAGCACTCCATGGTTTCTCCTGAAAAATCCACTCTAAAATGCCAACTTCCCAAGGTCTTTGGATTCCTTCTTCTACAGAATACCAAGGCAGGTCTGACCACCATTCAGTCCACACTTAGTGACACAACCAAATAAACTATTAGCTCCTTTCTTAACCTCTCAAGCTGAAACATTGAATGAAGAATCTGTGTTTAGTGGGTCCATATCAGTAAACTCAGGACTGATGCAATGTTATGTTCCTGGCACCATTATCCCACACCATTAATAGCCATTCCCACACATATTCTCCTGGTATCTGTTTATACAAATTAGAAAAATCAAGCAGTGTAACATACTTCTCCCTGGGTCACAAATTTTACTTCACCTTTTGGGACTCACTGGGACTTAAGTTAAGACTAGATGCAATAATTGGTGCAGATGTTTCCTGAGAACATTCAGCAATGTCTTGCAAGACATATATATCCTTTAGGTAATGCCTCAGGAAATGAGACACCATATCAGCAGGCACAGTTGAGTTAATCTCATTAAGAGTGTGCAGAGGAGATGTTTTTTACTGATAATGGAGTAATACTTTAGCCTTGAGTATCTCCTTTCTTTTACCTCCCATCTCTTCAGATGGGAGGGGTGGGGCTGTTGGCAAGAGTAATTCAATGTGATCTACAGGCTCTATGTCCCCAACTTCCTAATTAGCAATCCAGATGTTTTCATATCTAGTTTTAGGATCCCTTATTTTCTCAGTAACTACCCTCACTTTAGCATTAGATACCATCCAGGTAAGGAATTAAGACAGCATTGTAATTCAGCCAGTCTTACAATAAGACTCTGGGTTTGTTTTTTGGCAATATCAACTCTGCTACTACAGGAACCTTCGTCTCTCCTACTTTGAACACATGGTCCAGAAAGAACAATCACTGGAGAAGGATGTCATGCTGGGTAAGGTGGAGGGTAAGAGAAAAAGAGGAAGACCCACGAGATGGATCAGCCAGGTGGCATCATTGATGGTGTCAAGTGTGGCAGCGGTAGTGAGGTTGGCCCAGGATCAGACATTGTTTCGTTCTGCTGTGCATGTGCTCGCTATGAGTCGGTTCCGACTCGATGGCACCTGACAACAACAACTACAGGAACCTAGGCTTTCTTTCAGAGCACAATGGAAACTTCAGGGCTTTTTATGTGGCACTTGAGCTGTGACTCTTTAGCCCCTAGTCTTGGTGTGGCGCTGTGTTCTAATACGTCAGACTGCAAAGTCTTTTGAACTGCAAGGTCGGTGGTTCAAGCTCACCAGCTGCTCCTTGGAAACCCTATACAGTGTCACTACGGGTCCGAACTGACTCAACAGCACTTAACAACAACAATGTCTCCTTTCTTTTACCACTTGGTAAAAGAAAGTTGGTTGGAGAACCAACCAACTTGCTTCTCTATACTTCTTACCCTGACAAAATTGTTCTTGGTATCATATGTCTTAGGCTGGGTTCTCTAGAGAAGTAAAATCAGTGATAGAAACAGAGATAGAGATATATATGAAGAGGAGTTCTGATGTGTCACTGGAAGTTAATTCACTGGACTGCAAGGTCAGTTTGAACTGCAAGGTGAGTGGTACAAGCTCACTAGCCACTCCTTGGAAACCCTATACAGGGTCACTATGAGTTGGAACTGACTCAACAGCACAACAGCAGCAATTATACATAAAGAAAAGTTTATATCAAAGAAATGGCTCATGATTGTAGAAATAGGAAAGTCCTAACTGCAGGTGAGTTAAACCAAGATTGGCAGGCGGGCCCAGAAGGCAGGGGCAGCACCAGTACTTTTTCATAGGTTTAGAAGCTAAATATTTGTATTTCATATACTGTGAATTCTCTGCATATGATCATAAAACTCATCTTGAAGTTTTGCATATTTTCTTATTTATTTGTAGAAATGTTTACACATTATGAAAATTAATACTTGTGATATGATTAGCAATATTTTTCAGTATATCAACTGTCTTTTGGTGTTGTTTTTTTCCATCAAGCAGTAATACTGTGTTATATTGGTAAGTTTAGCTGTGCATTGTTATAAGCTTTTGGAATTTTGTTTCATTCTTAGAAGACCTTTACCAGTCTGAGATGATATGAAAACTCTACATGTTTTTCCCTGTTATTTTGTAGTTTACTTTTCATTTGCAATTCTCTGATTAATCTGGGATTTCTTGTGTTATCAAATAAGTACCTAAAGCACTTTTTCTTCTAAACAGAAGTTTCATTTTCTTAGTGATGCATATTTCTAAATTCATGTGGCAGAATTCTCTTTATTAATTGAAATAAAAAAATTTTATATACTATTATAAATTTTTGGGTCTCTAATTTGTTCTATCAAGTTGTAAACATGAACCTCTTTTACATATACAGTTATCACAATAATGGTATTAAACTATTTATAAATGTAGTCTCCATCAATATATTTTCTATAAATAGTATGTGTATTATTTCAATCATTTAGTAAGATTAATATTGGAAGAACTGACCTTAGAGTTGTTAATTATTTTTATTTTTCTTTAGCCTAAGCTGGACAGTGAATAAGGATGACTGTGGAAGAATTGATGCTTTTAAGTTATGGTGTTGGAGGAGACTATTGAAAGTGCCATGGGCTGCCAAAAGAACCAACAGATCTGTGTTGTAAGATGAGCAGTCAGAGTGCTCCTTGGAGGCCAGGATAGCCAAACTTCATCTCTCATACTTTTGACATTTTGTCAGGAGGGACCAGTCAAAAAAGAGGAAGACCAGTCGAAAAAGAGGAAGACCCTCAGAGAGATAGATTGGCAAAGTGTCAGCATCAATGGGCTTAAGCATGGCAACAATAGTGAGGTTGGCCCAGGATCAGGCAGTGTTTCATTCTGTTGTGCATAGGTTCACTATGAGTTGGTACCAATTCGATGTCAACTAACAACAACAAAGTATATAGTAGAACTTTCTGGTTCTTTAAATATTCTTCTCTGTCTTTCAGTATTTTAAAGTTTTCTTCTTACAGATGTTGCCTAATTCTCTTTAAACTTACGTTCAGCAGTTTGATTATTTCATTGCTGTTATTAATGTTATTTTCTTCCATTTTATCTTTTTAATCAATTACCACTTGCATCTAGTAGACTTTAAAGTAGTACGCAATATATTTTATTATAACTCTTAAAGCACTGTGGTGTGTTCTGTATTATATGTGTTAAACATACACACATATTCATATATAGATTCCATCTTGCCTTTTTTACTATAGTATGTCAGTGTAGACATTTCATAAATTATATTATTAAAGCTTTTATACATATTGATTCTGCTTAAAATATTGAGATTTTACTTTTAAAATAAAGTTTCTATGACAAAAATAATTCTTTATTTTTATAAGGCATTAAGTGTAGAGAATTTTAACCATGTTTTTTCTATCCATAGTCTTTGTAACTCCCATAGAATGATTGTGTGGGACCATGCATTAAGGGTATATGGAGCATTAATTGGGAATTGATCAGTTTGCACATCCTGTTGGGTTTTAAAGGAGCCATTTCAGAAATAGGAACAAAGATCTCCCAACTAACAAGAAAGAAGATCAACGAGTGCACACATCTTTTGGACCCTGAAGTCCCTGCCTGCCTGGAAAGGTAGCAGCACAGTAGTACCAAGAATAAGAGACAGCTAGGAGGGCTTCCCAGTCTACAGAACAAATAAATCTGAGTGCATTTGTCAGAAGTCAGGCTTGCAGAATTGGGTGTTATTTGGGCATTCATCAAAAGCTTTAAAGGAGCTTTCTGAGATTTGCCCAAGAAAGGCAGATGTAAATGGGTCATGTGGCTGAGAGGCATAGGATGAGAGAGAGACATGTCTGCAATATGGCTGAGAAGCGATGCTCCTGACCAGAGAACTGCTGTATCTTGAGTTGTTTCTAATCCTAATTTGTATCTTGATTGTAGCACTGTAGGATAACGCACTAGATCTCAAGATCAGTTTGAACTGCAAAGTTGGCAGCTCAAACTCAATAGCTGCTCTTTAGAAACCTTATACAGGGTGGCTTTGAGTCAAAATCATCTTGACAGCACTTAACTCTTAACTTTCCTGATAAACTCCATAAATGTGATGATTATCTGTGAGTTCTATGTGACTACTGAAATGGATCATTGAAGCCAGCAGAGGAGTTGAATTTGTAGAAGGGATGATTGGTGTCAGAATAAAATACAGAGGATTACAAAGTGTACGCATGTCTGACCTCCACCTCACAGGAACCAACCTTGGACTGATGTGGATTTTTATTCTCATTCTTACTTGTATAGTAAGAGGAGGTCAGAAACTGCCTTCACACCATTTACCAGCCACTCATTATTTAAATTCCATGATCTTTGTTGTTAGGTGCCATAGAGTATGTGCCAACTCATAACAACCTTATGCCCAGTAGAATGAAACACTGCCTGATCCTGGGCCAACTTCACTATTGTTGCCACACTTGAGCTCATTGCTGCTGCCTCTTGGTCAATCCATCTCACTGGGGGTCTTCCTTTTTTTCTCTGACCCTTCACCTTACCAAACATGATATCCTTCTTCAGCAACTGGTCACACCTGACAATATGGCCAAAGTATGAGAGACAAAGTTTGGCCATCTTGGCCTCCAAGGAACACTCTGGCTGCACTTCTTGAAGCACAGATCTGTTGGTTCTATGGGCAGCCCATGGCACTTTCAATATTCTCCTCCAATACCATAACTCAAAAGCATCAATTCTTCTACTGTTTTCCTTATTCACTGTCCAACTTTCACATGCATATGAGGTTATTGAAAATACCATGGCTTGGGTCAGGCACACCTTAGTCCACAAACTGACATCTTTGCTCTTCAACACTTTAAAAAGGTCTTGTGCAGAAGATTTGCCTAATGCAATATGTCCTTTGATTTCTTGACTGCTGTTTCCATGAGTTTTGATAGTTGATCCAAGAAGAATGAAGTCCTTGACAACTTCAATCTTTTCTTCATTGTTGTGTATTGATCCACTGGTGAGGATTTTTGTTATTTTTACACTGAGATGCAATCCATACCGAAGGCTGTGCTCTTTGATCTTCATCAGTAAATATTTTAAGTGCTCTTCACTTTCAGCAAGCAAGGTTGTATCATCTGCATATTGCAGGTTGTTAATGAGCCTTCCTCCAATCTTGATGCCACATTTTTCTTCATAGAACCCAGCTTCTTGGATTATTTGCTCTGCATACAGGTTGAATAAGTATGGTGAAAGAATACAACCCTGTCTCACACCTTTCTTAATTTTAAACCATTCCGTGTTCCCATGTTCTGTTTAAACAACTGCCTCTTGTCCATGTACAGATTCCTCATGAGCACAATTAAGTGTTCTGGAATACTTATACTTTGCAATATTGTCCATAGCTTGTCATGATCCACACAATTGAAAGCCTTTGCATAAACATCTTTCTTATGTTTTTTGCTTTCAGCCAAGATCCATTGGACATCAGAAACAATATTCCTCATTCCAAAGCCTCTTCTGAATCCGGCTTCAACCTCTGGAAGTTATCTGTCAGTGTATGCTTGCAGCCGTTTCTGTATTACTTTTAGTAAAACTTTACTCGCATGGGATATCACAGAGATTTTCTGATGATTTTCTCATTCCATTGGGTCACCTCTCTTTGGAATGGGCACAAATACGGATCTCTTCCTTTCAGTTGGCCAGATAGTTGTCTTCCTAATTTCTTGGCATAGATGAGTGATCTTACGGCTATTTAAAAACTAAGCATTTCATTTAAATATTACTATGGTTCATATGCTACAGTGTAAAATAATATACAAATATGAAAATGAAAGCATGCAAGCTTAAATTTCACTTGTTAACCTGTGCTTTAATACATTTGGCAAAACAAAACAAAACAAAACAAAAAACTACAACATCACAACATAAAAATGATCAGGTTCCTTCTGAAAATTATCATATAAAAAATGAATTATCTTTTTTATTTGTATAAAAATACAAATTGGCAGTTACTTGCTTTAGAATAGTAACATTATACAAAAGGAATTTGTTCCTAAAACTTATTAATGGACTAGAATATTCTTTAAATCTACATACATGTGCATTATCTTATTCTGTGTTATAAGAATAAATATGTTGGTACTGGGACTTCCGGTTTGCTAGGGCTGCCAGGCAGTGTGGGTGAGTGGGGACTCCGGGGGGGGGGGGGCAACTTGTGAGTTAAACCTCCCAGGTAGGAACCCACAGTGTCACAGCCAGCGTGAGTCTCAGTGCGCCAGAGCCTTAGACCCGCTTCTTTGAGAAATCACTGGGCAAGGAATTACAGGATTCTTAAACTTGCGCCATTGCAGCCCCAGCTCCTTTGAGCTTGAGGGGGAGGAGTGGGAACCAGCTTGTGCGGAGCCTCCAGTAGCAGGGAGACACAAGCAGGGAGAGCCACTGGTGACACCTACCCCAAGGTGGGATTTCTGTGCATACAGTGGACAGAGGGAAGTTAGTTTAAAGGGAGAGAAAAAAAAAAAAGCCTGCAGGAAAAGAGAAGCGGTGACTGTCTGATGTCATCAGGCGCGGACTGTGCCTGCCTGAGACACTTCTGTCCTGCCCAGTTGACCTGTGTCCGCCGGCCAGCGGAACCCCCACCTCAGCACAGTCCAACCGTGTTCCCGGGGCCCGCCGGGCGCGCGCGCACACAGGGGACCAGCTCCCCTCCTGCCTGAGCCGCGTCCCATGGGCCTGCCAGATGCGTGAAAGCGAGCAACCCACCTCCCGCTGAACCGAGCAGCGTTCCTCAGCCCTACTGGGCGTGCACCGGCAAAGAGTTCACTTCACGCTCAACTGAGATGTGGGGCGCCGGGGAAGGCAACCCCCATCCTGCCGCGAGCACCCACTGGGGAACCCCATTTGGGTCTCCCCTTTATTTTTTTTATTATTATTATCATTATTATTTTTTATCTTAGAAGGTTCAGCAGGAGCCCTGACGTGGCTCTGAGGGTTGGGGTGCCACTACAAGGTCACCTGAATTACAGGGTCAGTGGTCCACGCCCACCAACCGCTCCTCAGAAACCCTATAGAAGAGCATTAGGGGAGGGACGTCCGGTGCTTCCCTGACCCAGCAACACAGGCTAGCCCACTGCCCAACCTCCAAGACTCAGGCCGTGCCAGCAAGGCACAAGCTGGCACAAGCCAGCACAAGGGGAGACACCTTGAGGTGATTTTTACCAACAGCAACAAGGCAATCATGCTGTGCCCCTGCAGGTTAAGGGACTAGACTGCAGAACCTTTTGAACTGCAAGGTCGGAAGTTCGGGCCTTAGCTGCTCCTTAGAAACCCTATAAAGGGTACTAGGTTTTCATTTCTTCTCTTTCTTTCTTTTTGCTCTGTGGGTTAAGGGACCAGACTGCAGAGTGCTTTGAACTGCAAGGTCGGTAGATCGCCCCCACCAGCTGCTCCTTAGAAAACCGATAAAGGTTTTTTTGTTGTTGTTGTTTGTTTTTATTATTATTACTTTTTTTCCTTATCCTTTGTTCTC
>NW_006408988.1:565706-566223 GCF_000296735.1 Chrysochloris asiatica
CTCCACCTTCCCTTCAGTCTCCTCACCCCACCACCACATCCCATTTCTTTGTCTTAGTCTTTTACAGTAGTGGTCCTATGTAGTATTTCTCCTTTTGTGACTGACTAATTTCACTCAACATAATGTCCTCAAGGATCATCCATGTTAGGTGATGGCTTGCAGCTTCCTTGTTATTTTTCAAGGTAGCATAATATTCAATTGTGTGTATGTTCCACAGTTTGTTTATCAATTCTTCAGTTGATGAGCACTTTGGCTGTCTCCATCTTTTTGCTATTGTAAATAGTGCTGCTATGAACATTGGTGTGCATATATCTTCTTGGATTGTGGCTCGTTTTCCTTGTGGGTAAATACTAAGAAGAGGAATTGCTGAATCATAAGATATTTCTATTTTCCACCTTCTCAGAAAGTGCCATAATGATTTCCAGAGAGGATGGATAATTTTTTCAGTCGCACCAGCAATGCAGGCGTGTCCCAGTCTTGCCACATCCCTGCCAGCATTTATTGTCCTCTACATTTT
>NW_006408988.1:568153-568710 GCF_000296735.1 Chrysochloris asiatica
TGATCATGATGTATTATCTTTTTGATGTGTTGCTGGATTCTGTTGGCTAGGATTTTGTTGAGAATTTTTGCATCTATGTTCATGAGTGATATTGGACTATAATTTTCTTTCTTAGTGACATCCTTCTCTGGTTTTGTTATGAGGGTTATGCTTGCTTCATAAAATGTATTAGGAAGTTTTCCATCCTCCTCTATATTCTGGGGTAATTTGAGTAGAATTGGTGAGAGCTCTTCTCTGAATGTTTAGTAGAATTCACCAGTGAAGCTGTCAGGGCCTGGACTTTTTTTGGTAGATAGTCTTTTGATGACCTGATCAAACTCTTTTTTAGTTATGGGTCTGTTCAGGTTTTCTACTTCACTGTGTGTAAGTTTAGGTAGGCTGTGTATATAAAAAAATGTACCCATCTCTTCTAAGTTTTCAAATTTCTTTAAGTACAACTCTTCATAGTATTCTGTTATTATCCTTTTAATTTCTTTCGGTTCCGTTGTGACATTGCCCATGTAGTTTCTAATGCATGTATTTGTGTCTTCTCCTTGTTTTATTTTGTTAGGTTTGCC
>NW_006408988.1:569598-571112 GCF_000296735.1 Chrysochloris asiatica
TTGTCCCTTTAATCATGAGATAATGTCCATTTTTATCTATTATGCTTTTTTTGCCTTAAAGTTTATTTTATCAGAGATTAGTACTGCCATTCCTGTTCACTTTTTATTGCAATTAGCTCAGTATATTTTCTTCCATCCTTTGACTTTTAATCTGTTTTTGTCTCTGTGTATGAGATGTGTCTCTTGCAAACAGCATACTGAAATTTCTTGTTTTCTTATCCATTCAGCCACCCTACATCTCTTAACAGGTGCATTTAACCCATTTACATTCAGTGTAATTATCGATAGGAATTGATTAATTGCCGCCATTATGTTTTGTTTTGTTTTGTTTTCCCATGGTGTTGCTGCTTTCTTTGTTCTGTGTGTCTTCCTTTGTTGAGTTCATGATTTTTGTGTTCTTTCTTGTGAGTTTCCTCATAGTTTTGTATTTCCATGTTCTTCTTGGATTTTCATTCTTTTGGTATGTTGGGAAGTGTTAATATTCTTTGAGGTTGCATTATAGTCCATTAACTTGTCTCTCCATTTAGTTCAGTCTGTTTTATTCTGCATCTACCTTACCCTCTCACCCTCTGGATCTCTGTTCCTACGTGTTGACCCTCTTTTACATTATACTTGTTTTGATCATAGACTGACTTACCAGATTCTCTGAGCTTTTTCTTATTGTTTTGTTCTGTTCTCAACTCTTCCTTCTGTTGACTTAATTCTGGAAGGTGCTGCCACGTACGTCAATATCTGGTTGTTGTCTGTTCCTGTTGGTTCTCAGTCCACAGAACTCCCTTTAGGATGCTTTGTAGAGCAGGATTGGCTTCGGCAAAATCTCTTAGCTTCTGTTTATCCTGGAATGTTTTGATTACACCGCCATATTTGATTGATAACTTTTCTGGATAAAGGATTCTTTGTTGGCAAATTTTTTCTTTCAGGGTTTTATATATGTCTCCCCATTGCCTTCTTGCTTGCATAGTTTCTTCTGAGAGATCCGAGCTTACTCTGACTTGCTTGTCTTTGTATGTTCACTTCTGTTTTCCCTGGCTGCTTTCAAAAGTGTCTCCTTATCTTTGATTTTGGAGCGCTTGATTATGATATGTCTTGGTGATTTTCTTTTGGGGTCTATCCTTCCTGGGGTTCATTGAGCCTCTTGAACGCTTATCTTTTCAGCTTTCAGGATGTTAGAGAAATTTTCTTGCAGCAGTTCTTCAACTATTTCCTCTGTAGACTTGTGTGATTTTTCTTTTTCTGAAATGCCTATAATTCTGAAGTTATTCCTCTTCATGTTGGCCAACATGAATCTTAGACCTTCCTCAGAATTCTTTATCCTTTTTTTGTGTTTGTTCTTCTATCTTAGTGGTATTGAGAAATTTGTCTTCCAGCTCACTGTATCTGCCTTCCATCTCATCTGTTCTATTCCTCTGCCCTTTCAGAGAGCTCTCTATTTCTGTTATTTTGTTATTGATCGTTTGGACCTCTTTCTGTAGGTTTTGAATTGTTTCCAATGCTGTATCTATCTTATTTGATTG
>NW_006408988.1:573045-575157 GCF_000296735.1 Chrysochloris asiatica
AGCCAGAGTGTTCCTTGGAGGCCAAGATAGCCAAACTTCGTCTCTCATATTCGGACATATTGTTAGGAGGGACCAGTCACTATAAAAGAATATTATGTTTGGTAAGGTAGAGGATCAGAGAAAAAGAGGAAGACCCCCAATGAGATGAATTGGCCAAGTGGCAGCATTGATGGTGGTGGTGTGCCGTGGTGTTGGTTCCAACTCATAGAGACCCTGCATAGGGTTTCGGTGGCTGACTGTAAATCTTTACAGAAGTAGAAAGCCTCATATTTTCCCCACAAAATAGCAGGTAGTTACATACCACTGACCTTGCACAACCACTAAGCTTCCAGAGCTCCATATATACATAAGTGATAAATATATATATCACTCATTTTGCTTCTCCAGAAGACCTAGCCTAAGATTAGTGGTTCCAAGTGATTGGAATCCTAGAGACAGAAAAATTATAAGGATGAGTTTTCTAAATTGGTTCTCAAGTCTAAGTTTAAAGGCATTGATATAGGGTTCAGGCATGTCTTAATAGGAATCAACCTTGGGTTAATTTTGAGTTTGATCTGCTTTTCCTCTTATGGAGTCAGAGACAGTCAGTCATGGTCCCCACTTGGTTTAAGCAGGTAACATTTTGAGCAGACTTCATTGCAATAGCTCCAGGTCTTTGAAAGAAAAAGGAGGGGCATTTTATAAAATAATTCAAATTATGGGAGAGCAGCAGCTTCTAGAGTTGCCTGGAGCCAATGTTAACGTGGTTAAGAAAAATAGCTGATCAGGGACCTGGGACTAATGTAATCCACCCGGCCTGAGGCCCGAGACCATATGCATATGAATGGGGTTATACTAAGAGAGAAGAAAAGATTGAACTTGAGTATTTTAAAAAATGTTTATGTGTTTAACTGCCTCAGGGATATTTGTTTCTCCTGCCTATTATTGTAAAATAAACATACATGTGTGAGAGGGATATGGGGAATTATGGTTACAAAAAGTTTGTAAGCCCGCCCTCAGCCTATACTTGAGTGGATTTGTTAAAAGGGAAGTTAGAATTTTCCTGGGAAAAAAAACAGACTTTTTGCTTTCAGCCTTTATGGAGTGTAGGGCTTTAGGTGGAATCCTGAGCCCCACCCAGAACCCTCAGTGTTGATACATTTGCATTTGAAAACACCTAAAGACCAACCCAGAACTACTGGAAGAACAAGAGATTTAAGCAGTGGGGGGAAAAAGCAGACAGTTTGGCATTTTGAGTTTTGGAGGCATTAAGGCCAGGAAAGTTGGACCATCAGTGCAAACTTCCTATAAAGACTGAAAGTTAAAGGGCACTGGTGATTTATATGCTCTACATTCATATGACAAACACCTAGATCTACCTGTGAATGGAATTGGGAGAAACGGACCAATGAAAACATAGACTGAGTTTGGATATGTTCTATTGGCACCCACTGACCTTGAGATAAAAGAAGTAAGGTCAGAAATTTAGGGACTTGTATGAACTTCTGAGCCCATGGGCACTGACCTAGTCAATAGGAGGTAGGACTGAGAGTGAGAGTGCCAGCTGGTTTGAAAAACAGAGAGGTATGTGTGAACTCCTAAACTTGTAGCTGGTACCCATTTGACCTAGCTTGGATAGCTAGGACTGAGTTGACCAGAACCTGACAGGATGATGATAAAGGTGTTTGATACTGTGAGAAAGCATCTATTGCCACAATTTGTTGGACTGGACTTTTGCTTATGGATGCACTTACTCAAAAGTCTAACTGGAATGTAAGATTCTTTGGATCAAGGAACATGGTTATCTACTCAGTGTATTGGTTGATTTGTTGTTAAATGCCCTTGAGTTGGTTCCACCGGAATGGACAATTTAGACATTGGCTATCACAAATGGAGGGGCTATAAAAGAATGAGCTGGCCTACAAGTTCATAGATGTACTTAAGTTTAGAATGAGGGGACAAAGGAGAATCTTCACTGACTAGTTTTCCTCTTTTCCAGATGGGTCTGGTGAAAGGGGGTGGGAGTTGATGTTGATAGGATTTTTTTTTTTTAATGTTTTATTGTGAATTATGTGATAGTTTACATGGGAGAACATTAGTTTTACATTCATCCTATCATATATCATTCCATTG
>NW_006408988.1:575702-576165 GCF_000296735.1 Chrysochloris asiatica
CCCATTTTAGGTATTCCAATCAGTTATAGGCAGAAGACGGACTTACAAGCTTTCTATGATGTTTTTTCTGACTATTCCTTTCTCTCCCCCTCCAGTGTCTATTTTATATTATAATGCAAGGAATACCAAGATTCAAAAGACAGCCAATTATCTTAACATTATTCCCACCTTTTCCCCATTCCATCCATGTCTCAATTGCTGAATCCCAGGGCCCTGTAGTTCCAAGGTTGTCTATGCATCATTCTTTACCTCTGTCCCACTTAGCCCATTCAAACATGCTTAATTGTTCTCCCATCTGCTTTGTTCTTCCATTCCCCTCTCCTTTCTTGCATATTGCCCCCCTCCTCAGCACCCAAACTTTCCTGTGTCTAATCCCTGCCCTGTGCTCCACCTTCCCTTCCCTCCCCTCAACCACCCCCAACTTACCAGTGATCAACAAAGAATTCCCCTCACCCCCCTTTAG
>NW_006408988.1:580540-581511 GCF_000296735.1 Chrysochloris asiatica
TTGGTTCTCAGTCCACAGAACTCCCTTTAGGATGTTTTGTAGCACAGGGTTGGATTTGGTAAAATCCCTTAGCTTCTGTTTATCCTGGAATATTTTGATTACACCATCATATTTGATTGATAGTTTTGCTGGATAAAGGATTCTTGGTTAGCAGTTTTTTTTTTTATTTTTAGAGTTTTATATATGTCTCCCCATTGCCTTCTTGCTTGCATGGTTCCTGCCAAGAGAGCGGAGCTTAATCTGACTTGCTTGCCTTTGTATGTGACACTTCTGTTTTCTCTGGCTGCTTTCAGAAGTTTCTCCTTATCTTTGAGTTTGGAGAGCTTGATTATGATGTGTCTTAGTGATTTTCTTTGGGGTCTACCCTTCCTGGAGTTCGTTGAGCTTCTTGAATGTTTATCTTTTCAGTTTTCAGGATGTTTGAGAAATTTTCTTACAGCAGTTCTTCAACTATTACCTCTGTGGAGTTGTGTGATTTTTCTTGTTCTGGAATGCCTATAATTTTGAAGTTATTCCTCTTCATGTTGTCCAACATGAATCTTATACCTTCCTCAGAATTCTTTATCCTTTTTTGTGTTTGTTCTTTTATCTTAGTGGTGTTGAGAGATTTGTCTTCTAGCTCACTGGATCTGCCTTCCATCTCATCTATTCTACTCCTCTGTCCTTTCATAGTGCTCTCTATTTCTGTTATTTTGTTATTGATCATTTGAATCTCTTTCTGTAAGTTTTGAATTGTTTCCAATGCTGTATCTATCTGTAGATTGATCCTGTAGCACCTTATTTTTCTCAACTCCATTATAAAGTGTTTTAAAATATTTTATAATCATTTTTCTGAATTCTTTCTCAGGCATTTCCAAGGCCTACCCTTCTTCCAGAATGGAGTTTGGGTCTACTTCTAGGTCATTTATATATTTTTTTCTGGACATTTGCTGATATGGTCATCTGCTTTTGCTTCTTGGACATGTTTAATG
>NW_006408988.1:582934-583938 GCF_000296735.1 Chrysochloris asiatica
CCCTCACTTCCCCTTATTGGTGACGAATGTGGTCACCAGTCAGAGCATGTATTCCCTTTGGGTCTTAGTCTTCGAATGTTTGCCCTGAGGGAACCTGGCCACTTGCCTTGATGTCTTCTTGGTGAGCCACTTTTTTGTTCTTGTAGTAATCAGTCGTTCTGCCTGTACTGTTTTGTCTTTTTCCTGTCAGTCTTTCTTTCAGGTAATATTTTCTGTTCTTCTGGCTGCTCCAGGCTGGTCTGCTTGTCCTTTTAAGTGGAAATTTCTCCTCAGAAGATTCTGGATGCTGTTCAGGCATTCTTCTATGGTCTTGTGTAATACAGAGACTCCACAGAAAGCCTCCTTCCCTGGGCACGTTGTAGCCCCGTTTTAGTTATTCCAATCAGTTATAGGCAGAAGACGGACTTACAAGCTTTCTATGGTGACATTTCTGGCTACTCCTTTCTCTTTCCCTCCAGTGTCCATTTCATAGTGGTATGCCAGGGAAACCATGATTCAAAAGATAACCAAGCAACTTAACATTGCTTTCCCCCTTTTTCCCATTCCAACCATGTCTCAATCTCTGTGTCCCATATCCCAGTTGTTCCAGGGTTGTGAATATATCATTATTTGCCTCTGTCCCACTTCAGCTTCACATTCACCCTATCGCATTACATTTCATTGCAATGATTACAATCCCCCCATGCATCATCAAATAACCAAAGGATACACCCCGCAGGTCCACACCCGCCCCTAGCTGTCAGCAAATTGCTCCTTTCCCTCCCTGAGACCCGCGTCCCCAGCCACTCCATCTGTCCACACCATCATCTCTGTCTCCATGGACGACTTCACTGCTTCTCTGGGTAGGGTCACTCTTTCCACTATTCTCGCTTGATGGTCACAGGGACCTTCACTCCTGGGCTGCAAAATCAATCAATCTCCTTCTTTTGCAAAAAAAAAAAAAAAAAAAAAAAAAAAAAATTTCCTCTGCATTTCTGACCCTAACAGTCAGTCTTAATGGCAGG
>NW_006408988.1:587219-588499 GCF_000296735.1 Chrysochloris asiatica
TGACCATTGTGACCAAGGGAGTGAGAAGCCTCCAACCTTGTTCTTCTTCTTAAGCAGTGCTTTTCTTATCTTGGGTCTCTTTCCTTTCCATATTAAATTAGTATTGTCTTTTCCATCTCTTTGAAGAATGTTGCTGGAATCTGGATTGGGATTGCATTATATGTGTAAATTGCTTTGGGTAATACTGACATTTTCACAATGTTGAGTCTTCCTACCCAGGAACATGGACTGTTGTTCCACTTCAGTAGGTATCTTTTGTTTTTTTGTAGTAGTGTTTTTTAATTTTCTTTGTATAAGTCCTTTGTTTCTCTGATTATGTTTATTCCTAAATATTTCATCCTTTGGGCAGCTATTGTAAATGATATTGCTCACCTAATGTCCTTTTCAGTGTTATTGTTGTTGCTATAGAGAAATCCAACTGATTTTTGTATGTTGATCTTATATCCTGCCACTTTGCTGAATCTTCCAGTGAGGTCTAATAGTTTATTTACAGAGTCTTTGGGGTTTTCTATATATAAGATCATATTGTCTACAAATAAAGAGAGTTTTACTTCTTCTTTGCCTATTTAGATGCATTTAATTTCTCTATCTTGCCATATAGCTCTGGCTAAAACTTCCATCACAATATTGAATAGGAATGGTGACAAAGGGCATTGTCTGGTTCCTGTTCACAGAGTGAAGGATTTCAGTTTATCTCCTTTGAGAGTGATGTAGGCTGTAGGTTTTGTATACATGTTCTTGATTATGTTGAAGAATTTCCTTTCAATTCCTACTTTGTTGAGTGTTCTTTTAATCTGGAATGGATGTTAGATTTTGTCAAATGCCTTTTCTGCATCAATGGATAGGATCAAGTGGTTCTTTTCCTTTTTCTTATTTATATGGTGGATTACATTGATTGTTTTTGTAATGTTGAACCATTCTTGAATCTCTTTATGAAGCCAACATGGTCATGATGTATTATTTTTTTGATGTGCTGTTGGATTCTGTTGCCTAGGATTTTGTTGAGAATTTTTGCGTCTATGTTCATGAGGGATATTGTTCTATAATTTTCTTTTTTAGTGATGTCCTTCCCTGGTTTTGGTATGAGTGTTATGCTTGCTTCATAAAAAGTATTAGGCAAATCCAACAGCATTTTAGGAGGTTGTAGAATAATATCCACTTGTCTGTGGATATTCATCAGCTACATGCTCAAATTTCTGATATAAGTAATTCTCAAAATGAGCACTGAGTGGCTACTAATTTGCTACCCCTGCTAGAGAGTAAGATCCCCTAAGAACTTG
>NW_006408988.1:589994-591147 GCF_000296735.1 Chrysochloris asiatica
TATTGTTCATTTCTAGTTTAAAACATTGTGGTCTGAGAAGATCTCTGTAGAATTTTGATGTTTGTAAATTTATGGAGGCTTACTTTGTGACCTAACACATGATCAATTCTGGAAAATGATCCATGTGCTTTGGAGAAGAATGTATATTGTGCTGTTGTTGGATTGACTGCTCTGTATACATTTATGAGGTTCCGTTGGTTGATTGTGTTGTTTAGTTCCTCTGTAACTTTGTCGAATTTCTTTCTGGTTGTTTTGTCCCTTTTGAAAGTGGCATATTAAAATCTCCCACTATAATTGTAGAGTTATCTATTTCTTTCTTCAATTCCCGTAAGATTTGCTTCATTTATCTTCATGCTCTTTCATTGGGAATGGAGATATTTATTATGGCTAGGTTGTCTTGCTCAAATGACCTTTTGATCATGAGATAGTGTCCTTCTTTGTCTCTTATGCTGGTTTTTATCTTGAAGTTTACTTTGATGGAGATTATTATTGCCACTCGCTTGTTTATTGTTGCAGTTAGCTTGGTAAAATTTTTTCCATCCTTTAACTTTTAGTCTGCTTTTGTCTTTGTGTGTAAGTTATGTTTCTTGCAGACAGCATATTGAAGGGTATTGTTTTCTTATCAATTATGCCATTCTCTGTCTCTTCACTGGTACATTCAACCCATTGACATTCACATAATTATTGATAGGTATGAGTTAATTGCTGCCATTATGTTATGTTTTTGGTACTGCTGTTTGTTCTTTTGTTCTGCATGACTTCTTGTGTTGGGTTTGTGTTTTTTGTGTTGTTTCTTGTTGGTTGTTCTTAGTTTTCCAGTTTGCTTGTTCTGCTTGGAAGTTTATTTTCATTGTAAGTTGTTAAGTTTTTATATTATTTGGGGTTACCTTATAGTCTACTAACTTTTCTCTCCCTTTGAGAGAATCCATTGTATCCTGTTATTTACCTGGCATCCTCAGTACCTGGATCTCTGCTGCTGCATTTGTCCCTTCTTTGACATTGATATAATTTTGTTCTTTAGTTGACCTCCCAGCTCCCTTGAGTTTGTTGCTGTTGTCTTGCTCTGTTCTGGACTCTGTTATCCATTGACTGAGTTCCAGGTGGTGTTGCCACGCCTGTCAATCTCTGGTTGTTGTCTGTTTTTGTTGGTTTT
>NW_006408988.1:591782-607594 GCF_000296735.1 Chrysochloris asiatica
TAGCTCATTAGTTCTGACTTCCATCTCTTCCATTCTGCTCCTTTCCCCTTTCAGTGTATTTTCTATTTCTGATATCTTATTATTAATCATCTGGACCTCTTTTTGCAGGTTTTGAATTGTTTCCAATGCTGTATCAATCATATTTGATTGCTCTTGTAGTACTTTCCTGACTTCTTCCTTGTTTTTCATCCACTCCTTTTCAGAGCATTTGAATTTGTTTCTATATCAATCTTCTGGATTCTTTCTCAGGAATATCCAAAATCTGCTCTTCCTCTTCTAGAAAGCCTTTTTCTGTCTCTAGCTCATTTGTCTCAGCTACTTTCTTCTGTTTTGGGGCATGTTTTGATAAAGTTTGTTGATTTTTATTCACCACTTCTGATAGTTGTGTGTATGTGTGTGTGTTTTTTTAAAGCTTAATTGGATTTTTCTTGTTTGTTATTAAGCTTACTGGGAATCCCCTGGTGAATATGATCAGGAGATAGTCTTCCTTTTTCGCATGTAATGCTTAGCAGGTGTTATTGGCTCTTATCTCAGTGGTGGAATATAATGGAGTATGCTTATAGCTTGGCTATATGGCCACGATTGCTGTGTCTTATAGGGTAATGTAAGGAGAAAAGGTTCCCACCTCCAATAAAGATGTGTGATCAAAAGGACCAAAAGCAGAAGTAATATAAATACAGTGACAATTACCACCACTTTGGAAAAGAAATGAAGCTGTGGTCAATTGTCCCGAGCTACAAAGTCAGTGTGTGTACAAGGTAGAAGCCTCCCGCATTGGGTGAGGGTGTCCACTTGCTTAGGCCCCTCCTCTAGTCACTACAGTAGAGGTGTGCAAGTAGATATTGAGAAGGAAATGGGAAAAAAATTGTCCACTATTTTTGTATCTGAAGGTCAGTTAGGTGTCTGTATGTGCACAGAGCAATTCTCGAGACGGTTGAGTCCTTTTATATTGGGGTTTTACAGATTGCATTATAGGGGTCCTGCACATCGAGCCCAGGTAGCGCAGCGGCCATGAATGGGCCACAAACTGCAAGGTCAGAAGCTCGAATCCACCAGCCACTTTATGGGAGAAAAGTGAGGTGCTCCACTCCCGCAAAGATCCACAGCCCTGTAAACCCCTCACAGGGTCGCCTGAAGTCAGAACCGACTCCAAGGTGGGCAGCCACCAAGGGTCTAGTTCAAATCAATCTGGGAATGTGTCTCTACCATTGACGTAATTAGTGGCCACAAAGCTCCCTCTCTCTGTACCGTGGGGCAACTGTGCAGTTGGGGCTTTTTTTAGGGGTGCACATCCATCTGTCTGATGGTGTCCTAGCTGAGCAAAGAAGGTGCTCCGGGAAAGGTGCAGGATAAATGTGTAGCGTCTCCCATGCTGTAGCCTCACCTCTAAACTCTGCCAGGATGGGGGAGCCACAGAGGGAGACCTGTCTCCTGATTCCTAACTCACAATATTTTCCTTAATAGCATGATTTTTTCACTTGTGAGTGGGGGAAACTGACGTCCTGGACCTTATGGTAGATCCAGAGCTCTGGAGTTGTTCTGTGAGTGCTTCTTGTGTGAGATTTCAGTCCCTCTCTAGCAAGGAGATTTCCCTACATGACTTTCTCCACTGTTGCGGAAACCAGGAAGTGAAGAGATGGTATTTTCAATAGCCTCATATATGCATGTGAAAGTTGGACAGTGAATAAGGAAAACCATAGACAAATTGATGTATTTGAATTTTGGTGTTTTAGGAGAATATTAAAGTACCTGGGACTTCCAAAAGAAAAAAAAAAACAATTCTGTGTTGGAAAAACTACAGCCAGAATTCTCCTCCTTGTAAACCAGGATGGCCAGATTTTGTCTTTCACATTTTGGACATGTTATCAGGAAGGATCAGTCCCTGGAAAAGACATAATCCTTTGTAAAGTGGAGGGTCATGGAAAAAGAGTAAGAGCTTCAATGAGATGAATTGACACAGTGGCTACAGCAATGGACTAAAGCATAGAAGTAAGTTTGAGGTTGGCATAGGAACTGGCAATATTTCGTTGTGTTGTGCATAGTGTCACTGAGTCAGTACTGACTCAATGATACCTGACAACAACAACATAAGTGAGTCTGGCATTGTCTGCTTCTTTTCTCCTTGAATTAGGTTGTAATTTCTAAAATGCATTGATGAGCTAAAAAGAAAACCTGAAAGCTACAGTTGAAAAATTAAAGCAATTTTCCAGAGTTTCAGTAGTCACCTGAAACAATGGAGCTGTAGGGTCCATTAAGAAGATAAATGCCTCGTAATTTAAATAGAGTCAACTAAAAATGATAAAGATGATCTGTCCTTATTCTTTTTTACTGATAATTGCTTGTCAGAAGACAAGTAAATATTTTCTGGAGAAGGACAGCACCATCCAGAACCTAACAGCACTTAAATAAATAACTGGAAACAAAGAGGAAAAATGGATGATAGAAATACATCTAAAACTTGAATCAGATATTGGTATGAAACAGAATTAACCATTACAGTTTTGCAGCTTAGAATTCTCTGATAATTTTTTTTTATCCTATGTGAATTATTCCAAGGACCTCGACTTAGAAAAATATCAAATGAAATTTCTTTTTAATTATTTGTTGTTGTTAAGTGCTGCTGAGTCAGTTCCAACTCATAGTAACCCTGTATAGGTTTTCCAAGGAGCAGCTTTGAACTGCTAACCTTGCAGTTCAAATGAATTTGCATCAAGGATGCCCATTCATGTGCATTAACCCACAGTGCCAAAATTTAAACTATGAATACAATAAGTTGATTTAAATCTCAGAACAGGCACAGAATTTGTGGAATGGAAGACAGATGAGTATTAAATATCTAAAATGAATCACAAAGAAAGAATAGGTGGAAAATATAGAAAACAAAATCAAAACTGAATGAGTTACATTGACAAAGTCTGATGTACATATAATTGAAATCAAATTGAAAGAAAAGACTGGAGCATATAAGCAATACTCAGAGACATACTGGTCAAAAAGTTTTCAAAATGGAAGGCAGCTATCAAGCTACAGATGCAAGAAATACTATGAAACTCAAAAGGATAAGCGTACTAACACCAAAGCATTTTTAAAATACCGAATATGAAACCCAAAGGGCAAATCTTAAAGCCATCCAAAAGAAAAGTAATTATCTTCAAAGGACCCCAAACTAGACTATCAGATATCATTTTAAACAAAGAATAGAAGCCAGAGGAAAATAAAATGTCATCTTTGTGGTGAGAGGAAATAACTGCCAATCTAAAAATCTATATCCAGCTAAAATATTCTTCAAAAAGAAGATAAATTAAACACATTTTCATAAAAATAAAAATTGAGAAAACTTTGCCACCTGAACAATATTAAAATATAAAATGGTTTCTTATTTAAACTGAAGGAAATAATTTCAGATGGAATCAGAAAAATGCAAGATGGAATGCAAATCAATGAAAAAAAATGTTAATAAATTTAAATGACTATTGGACTTTCAGTTAAGATGAAAGCTTAGATAGACACACCTTAGCATTCATCTAAAACAAAGATTCTCTAAGAACTAATTGAAACAAATACAAACAGTGAACTTGGATCCCTGAACATCCAATGGAATGTTGAAGAATTGGACTGAACACTGATTGGAAAGACAGCATGAAATCAATAGGAACATGGAGAATGCCAATATTTGGCTGGTCAGCCCAGCACAGTGTAACCATTTTGATTCATATCAAATATCAACCCTGGAAACCAGGAAAACAATTTCATGCAAAACACAGCTGGTAGAAGAAATACTGAATAAACAAACTTGGGAAAAAATGAGGGAGGGAAGTTGAATGCTAGTCCGAACCAGTCGAAGGAGGAAACATGTAGAAGTACATGTTTCAATAGCCTTGAAACCAGGGAAACACAGGGAGTGCCACTGGAACAAATGAGGCAGCCCAAATTGTTTGAGCTTCAGGATGAGAGAGTGATAAAACATTTCTATGGAGGGACAACTGTAAGTACAAGAAGATGGCCAAAAGCTTCAGGGTTCTTGGCAAGCACAGAGAAGGGAGAGGCATAGAAATTAGTGACAGGACTTCCTGCAGCAAGAATACCCATTCGTGTGTATTAGAAACATCTATTGAATAGTAAAACAGCAGAGTGACGATCAGATGTTTCCTTCCTATAATTAGCCTCATGTCACCCTTTAAGCCTATTTGAGTAGCCTCCCAACCTCAATCACCCATACAGTATTACACTCATCACATGATCTACCTGACCTGTATGATGAGGTGACCACTGCTTGTCCCTCCTGATCTACACCTCTGCTTGTCCTTTTCAACCAATGCCCACTACATGCTCTGCCCACATGGCTCATCCTGCCCAACCATTCATGCTGTAGGTACCTATGGTGCATCCCTTATGGCCAATGAGTTTAAGTATCCCTGGGAACTCACCACAAAGTACTTCCACACACTAATTATTTCCTCTGGTATTCCAAGTGTAAATGGAGGCACCTAGCTCTCACACCTATCTATGACTAAACTGAGGGTCTACCTCACCCATTAAAATAATACTGCTTTCCTATTTCTACAAAGATGATCCATCTTGCTTGACGGTGGCCACAAAAAAAAAAAAAAAAAAAAAAAAAATCCAATACAGAGGATCATACAGCCCAACAAGAGCTAAAGAAATGTCTGGACCATGCTGTAATGAACAACTTTCTCGTATTCTCTGCTATTTGCCAAGATTCATCTGACGTCAGCAATGATATCCCTCATTCCATGTCCTCATCTGAATCTGGTTTGAATCTTTGACAGTTCCCTGTTGCAGCTGTTTTTTGGTTATCTTTAGGAAATTTTTTTTTTCAATGTGAAATTAATATACTATCCTATGGTTTTCTTTATTCCATTTATCACCTCTCTTTGGAATGGACACAAATATATATCTCTTCCAATCAGTTAGCCAAGCAGTTGTCTTCCAAATTTCTTGTCATAGATAAGTGAGTGGCTCTAGTATTGCATCACTTTGCTGAAAGGTTTTTATCTGTGTTTCTTCAATTCCCAGAGATCTGTCCTTTGCCAATGCCTTCAGTGCACTTGGACTTCTTCCTTCTGTCCCATTGGCTCTTGATAATGTATTAGATAGGATCTTAGGAGGAAAAATAAACTATAATTTTTCTATCACAATCTACTTTATAAAAGAAAGAAAGAATGAGTATTTGTAATACACCCAAAATAGAAAGAATATATTTTCAGAAAAAATTCATTTAATAAAATAAATAGATTAATGAAAATATCACATTATTGTCCATATTGTCCTTGTTTCATTACAAATTAGAAAACAAACCTCAAGAGTGAAAAATGTTCATTTGTGGACTAAGGTGTGCCTGACCCAAGCCAGGGTATTCTCAATAGCTTCATATGCATGTGAAAGTTGGATAGTGAATAAGGAAGATTGTAGAAGAATTGACGCATTTGAGTTACGGTGTTAGAGAAAAGTATTAAAAATACCATGGACTTCTGAAAGACCAAACAAATCTGTGTTGGAAGAATTTCAGCTCCTTAGAAATTAGGCTGGAGATACTTCATTTCTCATATTTGGGACATGTTGTCAGGAAGGTCCAGACATGGAAAAGGACATCATACAAAGTAGAGAATCAGTGAAAAAAAATGAAGACTCACAATGAGATGGGTTGGCACAGTGGCAGCAGCAATGGGCTCAAGATTAACAATGATTGTGAGGATGGTACAGTACTGGCAGTGTTTTGTTCTGTTGTACATAAGGAACCAATTTGACAGCAACTCACATGATCTTACTTTCTTGTACACCCAAAATTTTGTTTTTCAGACCACCAAACACACACAATAGGGTAGACGTAAATGTTCTATCAGAGTCTTGGTGCGGTACAATGTGTTAAACACTGGACTACTAACCTCAATGTCGGTGGTTCAAAATGAGCAGCTGTTCCACTGGAAAGCTATATTGGGTGGGAATGAGTTGGAACCAACCTGACAACACTTAAGCAACAAAAAAATGTGTAGTAGAATAAGAAATCCAAGAGTCTGATTTAATGTTGGAGGAACATTTGGAGATTGCATCTTTCTAGAAATATAAACCTGCTTCTCTAACTATACTATTGAACTGGAATCCTGCCGTCAATCTTAATCACTCAAAAAATGTTTCATGATTACTCTAGTTACTTGTCATCCAACTGCCCAGGTTTAATAAACTTGCCTGAAAAAAATAAAGTGCATCATTCTGTGATTTGTGATCTAGTTTAAATTCCTATAATCTCATGATTGGTGTTTATAGAATCCAAGTTAAACTGTAAGCACTTGTAAATGAGATTAAATTATGTATCACCAGTTTCATTTCTGTAAGGTTCCAAACTCATGTTGTCTTCAAAATTGAATATTAAATTGCCTCTAGCGGTGCTGACTCTCTTCTTTTATAGATTTATATTGGTATTTAGTAAGTTAAGAAAGTTACACTTACCAAACTCATTTTTTGAAAATAGAGCCTTATTCTCAATAGAAATTAAGATATTTGAGTGTGTGTGTGTGTGTGTGTGTGTGTGTGTGTGTATGCTCCCCCACACCACCCAAAGAACGTTCTCCTTGGGAGTGAGAATACAAGAAAATTACATTTATTGGCCACCCCATCAGGATGAAGTATGGCAATAATATAATTGCATAGTTTTATCTCATTAAATTCTTTAAATATCAATCTGAGATAGGGCTATACCCAGGTTTTACAGATGAGAGAACAGAGTTATTCCATCAGATCCCTGAAAGACTGGTTCTGCCACAGCATATTTTACATGGTTGAAGGAGAATGAAAAGTGAGGACAAATTATGGAAACTTTTGGTGTTTCTTTCATTTCATAGCAGTCATCCATGTGTGTCATGTCTCTGTTCTCTATATCGCTGTCACCATTGAGTCTGCGAATGTTTTCTATCTATACTACTATGAGGTGTAGAACAGATTCGAACAGATTGCAAATCCAAGAACAAAAGCATGATAGGCTTTGGGACTCCTAGAATACTTAGTGTCTATTGAGTCCTGGTGTGGCATTGCAGGATAATGCACAGAACAGAATGTCAGTTTGAACAGCAAGGTGGGCATTTCAAACACACCAGTCCCTTCTTAGAAACCCTATACAGGATCGCTGTTGGTTGAAATCAACTCAACAGCACTTAACAACATCTGATAAAAACGTTGCCTTTGGAAATGAGCTCAGGATTCAATCAAAATGTAGTAAATAAGGAGGGTAGGTTGTAATAGTCTTTTCTTATCCTTATGTTGACCTGGGTATTTGGCTTTCATGGTGTGGCACGGCAAAACAATGTACTGGACCACAAGGTCAGTTTGAGCTGCAAGTCAGAGGTTCAAACCTATCAACTGCTCTTCAGAAATCCTATATAGGGTCAATATGAGTCAGGACCAATTGGATGGCAGGTAACAACAATGTGGATAATATCTTACTAGAAATTTTTTGTCCTTAATAATTGTAACATCTCTATGCTCTTCAGACCAAATAACTGCAAAACTTTAAAATAGAACAATACAGTCAGTTAAAATTTTATTTAACATATATTGTAGCATATTAAGATTACAAAATGTCTAGCTTTATATTTTCAACAATCGCAATCAATCCTGATAACAATTATTCACTACTGAGAGTTTTATCGCCAATTCCTTTCATCAGCCCCTTCTAGACAGGTTGAAAACCACTCATTGGTGATTCAACCTTCCCCCGCACCATCTGAAACTAAACTCCCTCTTGAAAGCTTGTAAACCAGTCATTTCATGCCTTTATACCGCCCCTCCCCCCCATTTTAGGTAGCCAATGGCTAAGTTGCCCATCCCTGTCAGCCCTGTGTACAGAGAGGTAGGAATGATCCTTGCTGTGAAGATTCAGTCTCTCTTTTAAACTACTATATCCATAAGTATAAACCAAGTTCATCAAATTGTAGTGGATTACACTTTTTGTTCCTCTTTCTTCCTCTAATCAAGTTCTGATCATCCAGCCATTGAAAGTAGGGTAAATGAGCACTGTCGGCAAGTATGGGCATTCTTGTGCAACTCACCTCACTTTTCATATCAGCTGGATGCTTCACTCTCTGTTCTAGTCCTCTGTGGCTATGTCCCTATGTCCATGGGTTCAGGAGTCCCCAGGTCTCATCACACTGCTTGCCAATCAAGTTTCACTCCAGGATGACAGGGGTCTATTGTATGTGGTCAGACTTATCCCACAGCTTCATTGCTGGTTTTACTCTACTTCCCCTTATTGGCAGATCAATGTGGTCACCAGTAACATTATATGCCTGCTTGTGTATTCCCTTTGAGTTTCAGTCTTGGAAGGGGATTTGCCCTGAAGGGACTTGATGGCTCCCGGGTGAACAATTTGCTTGTTCTTGTAGTAGTCAATCAGACTGTCATTTTTGTTTTTTATTTTTCCTGCTTGTCTTTCTTTCAAGGAATATCTTCTGTTCCTCTAGCGGCTCCAGGCTGGTCTCCTTGTCTTTTCAAGTGGAAATTTCCAACCTCAGAGCATTTTGGATGGAGATCAGGATTCCACTTAAGGTCTTATACACTGCAAAGGTTCCGCAGGAAGCCTTTTTCACTGGGCAAGTTCTAGCCCCCCTTTTATGTATTCCAGTCAGTTATAGGCTGAATACAGACTTATAAGCTTTCTATAGTCATGTTTCTGGCTATTCCTGGTAAATAGTTTTTGTTGTATTGGGTGATTATTTTTTAAAGATACAACTTTTCTTCTATATGTTTTATTCTCTTATCATTCCAATTTTTGCCAGTATCGTGATGATCGATAATTTATTTGATCCCTTGAAGACTTTTTAAATGGTCTGGTCTCTCCCATCATAACCTCATATTTTAGGCCACAGAAAGAGGAAGTTGAACCAGCAGACATGGATGTATAAAATGGCTAACAGAGCAGAGATATGTCATCTATTAATATATGACTTAGTAATAAGCTATTAGTGCACTTAGTAGATTAATATTAATATATTATATTGTTGTTTTTGTTAAGTGTGTTGAGTCAATTCTGATCCATAGTGACCCTATGTATAATCGAACAAACCACCACCTGGTCTTATGACATCCTCACAGCATGTCAAACCAACAGTTTCGGCATTCTCAAGGAACTCAAATCATGTTTCTTTTCCTGTTCTTTGATTTGGGTAACTAAAAGAGGTCTGAAGGGGCAACATTAAATTTGTAGGATGGATGGAGCACGGTTTCACAATGAAATTCTTATAGGACAGCCTATCCTACTCTCATAGAATGAGCATTATGGGGGGAAAAAAATCCTTGAAAAAAATCTTTCTACGCAACTTACCTAGCCTTTTTCTCTCCTTTGCAGTTTTCAGTTTTCTTAAAACTTCTTCCTAATAAGCCTTCTTGATTGTCTTGTATCCTTTGAGAAACTCTATCTAGATTGCCCCATTAGAATCCCCCCCAAAAGTGTTGCCATAACTTTCTGAACTGATCTATCTGCCCTGAAATGTACTGGCCCAGCAGAGCATCTCAGAAGCTAGTGTTCTGATTAGACCCTTTTTTTGTTAATACATCCTAGCAAGACTAATACAAGTCTGTTACTGAGAGAACTTGTCTGTGGTCATCCATAGATACATGATAAAGCTTAGGAGGTGACTGTAGGAGACAGATGCCAACAAAGGTTTAGAAGTGATAGGGGTCTGATAACTTAAACAACCTTGCATCTGGGCACCCTCATAACTCTTTCTGAGTTTTATTTCCAACTGGAACATTCTCAAACATTGGGGTTGATGTCAATTTCAATTACTGTCCTGCAAGTTCCCTTTCAGTTTGGCACTTGCTTTTCCCTGTGTCTTGTCAACTTGACAGCTAAGGTCTTTGCTTTAGACAATTGGTACCCTTGTTGTATTGTGCTCACACTGCTTACTGGGTAATCCATACCTGGTACTTAAGAATGTATTGTGCAAAAGGCCATGGCAGTGAAGTCTCTCACCAGTAGGTTCAATCTTTCAGCCCTTGGGTTATGAATTTCCCTCTTGAATTTCAGTTAACTTAGGAGCTTTATACCATTAAAGGTCTACTTGTTCTGAGTCTGTTTATTACAACAGAAAAAGTCATAAAGAAGGAAGGAAATTTTTATCATTGGCACAGAAAGGCAGTTCAAGGAACCTGAATTGTAGAGCAAGGTCTAAAAAACAGTTTAAAAAAAAAAGGAGTTTCAGGCACTCTAAGGCACATTACAATCCTTCACTAAAAGACAGTCTCCTTCCTTTGGAAACACAGCCCTGCAATGGGACAGAACAGCCTTCCAACCTTGCACTCAATATCAGAAGTCCCTTCATTTCTAATGTTGAGTGTGATTTCTACGTATGTCCATTATGGATGGAGTAAATGGAGTGTTTGACAACACTTAGAAAGATTAAATTACAATATTGGGATTTTCTTATAACAGCCATTCAGTGATTCAATTTTTTACTTAACCACAAATAAATTTGGGAACACTTCATAAAAATGTTCACTTTTTTTCTTAACAAAACATCTTGAGACTTAAACATTGGGAAGATTACTATGAGAAGGTGGTCAATTCTTTTTTGTTTGCTTAGAGGAAATTCACTTTTACATCAGTCTGTTTTCTTGACCATTATATATGTAAGGGTATTGGGTGATGATGTTTCTCCCAAATCCCAGATTTCTGGCTAGTGCTGTTGAATATCAGAGCCTTTTCTTTTAAGTAAATAATGAATTCCAGGACTGAATCTTTGGAAACATTAAAAGCATTTATTAGATATTTACTTTAAAAACATTTCTTTGAAATAAATTTGCATTTGATTGTTTTCTTCCTTCCTTCTTTCCTTCATTTTTCCCCTCCTTCCTTTCTTTCAACAGCACACACAAGTTCTTTTAGGAGCTGGGACATTCAGTTCTACTGAGCTGTTATTTTTTTCATTTTTCATTTGGCATTAGTATTTTTCCATGTACCAGATATGTTCACTTAAAAAAAAAAAATGAGAGGAAAACAATATTGTCAGTATCAATAAATCTGCATCCAAAGAGAGTCACTTTCTCTCAAGGTTTGAAGAGTACTTCATGGTTTTCTGATCTCCTGTCTGTGTTAATCAACTCTGATGCTTCACATACACCGGACACACAGTGCCAACTTCTAAACCAGCTCTGTATAGCATTCCATTTTAGGAATGAGAAAACTGGATTATTTATTCATAACTATATAAAGTCCTGTTGTTAAGCTGCTCTGGGTGAAAGCAGAAAGTGCTGTGAGCCAGGTGGGGAGAGGCTGAGCTGAATGATATTCAGATTTTATGAGTAGGGGAAAATCATTTTATTTCATACTATAAATTAAATGGCCTAATTTGACCCTCTACCAGTAATGTGAAAACCAATTAATACCTTAATGGGAAGGGATTATATAATGTCTGGTTTTAGAAAATGAAAACTAGTAGTCAATTCCTCTTAAAAAACTCTTTGGAGCATTTTATTTTCTCCCTGTATAGACAAAACCAAATACTTGTGTAGTAATGGAAACAACTGAAAGAAAAACTGTGACATTAACTTGGTCAACATCTGCTTGTTTTCACAGTCCTAAGACAAGAAGTACTACAAGTATTAATTTTCTGATATAAATTTTGCTGTTGTTGTTAGGTATCATTGAGTCAATTCTGACTCATAGTGATCCTGTGTACAACAGAACCAAAAACTGACTGGTTCTATGCCATTCTCAAATTGTTATTTGAGCCCATTGTTTCAACCACTGTGTCAATCCATCTCACCGAGGGTCTTCCTCTTTTTCACTGACATTTTAATTTACCAAGCGTATTTTTCTTTTCCAGAGACTGGTCCCTAATAACTGTCCAAAGGACATGAGATAGATTCTCATCATTCTTGCTTCTATGGTGTATATTAGTTATACTTCTTCCAGGACAGAGTTGTTTGTTCTTCGGGTAGTCCATAGCACCTGATATAATATTTAGATGAAAAAAATAAAAGAGACGCAATCATTCCATTTTTTATGCATAATATGTCATCTGGTGAAAACCTTGTTGTTGCTAAGTGCCGTTGAGATGGTTTGACTCACAACAATCCTGAATGGTTTTTCCAAGGCTAGAAATCTTTATGGGAGCAGAATGCCTCATGTTTCTTCCATGGAGGAGCTGGTGAGCTCAAACTTCCAATCTTGCAGTTAGCAGTAGAGTGCTTCTCTTACAAAGGCATCACATTCCCAGTTCAAACCTTGTTGTTGTTGTTGTTAGGTGTTGTTGAGTCAGTTCTGACCCAAAGAGACCCTATGCACAAGAGAATGAAACTGTGCCTGATTTTGCACCATCCTTTCAATCATTGATAAGCTTGAGCCCATTATTGCTCCCATTGTGCCAATCCATTTCATTAGGGGGTCTTTGATTTTTTGCTGACCCTCCAATTTGCCAAACATGATGTTCTCCTCTAGGAACTGGTTCTTCATGATAAGATATCCAAAGTATGAGAAGCAAAGTCTCGCCAACTTTGCTTCCAAGCAGCATTCTGGCTGTACTTCTTCCAACACAAATTTGTGTGCTCTCTGACCATCCACGGTACTTTTAACATTTTTCTCCAACTCAAATTCATCAATTCTTTTATAGTTCTTATTCACTGCCCAACTTTCACATACATATGAGGCTATTGAAAATACCATGGCTTGGGTCAGGTGCACCTTATTCCTCAAACTGACTTCTTTGTTCTTTAACACTTTAATGAGGTCTTATGTGGCAGATTTAACTAATACAGTACATTGATTTCTTGACTGCTGTTTCCATGGTTGCTCATAGTTGATACAAACAAAATGAAGTCTTTTGACAACTTCAGTCTTTTCTCCATTTATCATGATGTTCCAGAGGTGAGAATTGTTGTTATTTTTATGTTGAGGTTCAATCCATTCTGTGGATTGTCATAAAAAAGACTGTAGTCTTTGATTTTCATCAATAAATATTTTATGTCCTCATTTTCAGCAAGCAAAGTGGTATCATCTGCTTATTGCAGGTTGTTAATGAGTCCTCCTTCAATCCTGTCCCCACATTCTTCTTCATTTTACACACCTTCTCTGATTTACTTAGCATACAAATTGAATAGATTGGGGAAAAGAACACAGCCCTGGCGCACATTTACCTGGTTTTAAACCACGCTGCATCCACTTTTTCTGTTTGAATGACTACCTCTCAGTCTATGTAATGGTTTTTCATGAACACAATTAAGTGTTCTGGAATATCCATTCTCACATTATTATATATAGCTTGTCATGATCCACACAGTCTAAATCCTGTGCATAATCAATAAAGCACAGGTAACCATCTTTTTCATATTCTGTGCTTTCACCAAATATCCACCTGATGATATCAACAATGATATTCCTTGCTCCACATCCTCATCGGAATCTGCATTGAACCTCTGGTAGTTTTCTGTTAATGTACTATTGTAGCAGTTTTTTAATTACCTTTAGCATAATTTTACTTGCATGTGATAAAGATGTTATCTGCTGAGTTCCACATTCTGTTATGTCATCTTCTTAGGAATGGGCACAAATATTGATCTGTTTCAATCAGTTGTCCAGGTAGCTGTTTTCCAAATTTCTTGGCATAGATGAGTGAGTACTTCCATTGTTGCATCTGTTTGTTGAAATATTTCTATTTGTATTCCATCAATTTCTGGAACTGTCTGTTGCCAATGCCTTCAGTACACCTTGAACTTCTTCTGCTATACCATTGGTTCTGGATCATATGCTATCTCTTGAAATGGTTGGACACTAACCATTTCTTATTAGTATAGTAACTTTGTACATTCCATCTTGTTTTGATGCTTCCTGCATCATTCATTATTTTGTCAATGGTGGTGGCAGTTATGTGCTATGGAGGCGGTCTGACTCACAGCGACCCTATACAGGGTTTCTGAGGCTATAAATCTTTATGGGAGCAGAAAGCCTCATCTTTCTCCCATGGAACAGGTGCTAGTTTTAAACTGCTGATCCTGAGGTTAGCAGCTTGAATCATAAGTACTACACTACCAGAGCTCTCCTCAATACTGCAAGTCAAGTCTTGAAATTTTTCTTGAGTTATTTCAACTTGAGAAATTCTGAGTATGTTTTTCTAAATCCAGGTCTTTGCATATTTCATTATACTTTCTCTTCTTGAGCTGATCCTTGGAATTTTCTGTTCAGCCCTTTTATTTCCTTGTGTCTTCTATTTGCTTTAGCATGTCTATGATGGAGAGGAAATTTCAGAGTTTCTTCTGATATGCATTTTGGCCCTTTCCATCTTTCTTTTCTTCTTAATGACTTTTAGTTTTTTCCTGTATAATGTTCTAGATGTCATCCCACAACTCTTCTGGTCTTTGTTCATTAGTATCTCATGCATCAAATCCATTTTTGAGATGATCTCTAATTTCAGGTGGGATATGTTCAAGGTCATATTTTGCCTCTTATGAACTTATCATTGTTTTCAGCTTCAGCCTGAACTTGTATATGAACAGTTCATGGTCTGTTCCTCAGTCTGACCCTGGCCTTGCTTTGGCTGTTGATATTATGCTTTTCCACCATCTCTTTCTACAGATGTATGTAGTCAATTTGATTTCTGTGTATGCCTTCTGTTGAGGTCCATGCTTATAGTCTTTTGTATTGTTTTAAAATGTACTTGCAATGAAAATGTTATTGGTATGTCAAAATTCTAACACACAATCTGCAGCATCCTTTCTATCACCAAAGCCATATTTTCCAATTACTGATCATTTCTTTTCTTTTTTTTTGTTTACAACCTTTGCATTACAATTGCCAGTAATTATTAATACATCTTGATTGCATGTTTGAACAATCTCAGACTGAAGAAGTTGATAGGATTCTTCAATTTCATTATTATTGGTTTATTGTGTTGTTGTCATTAAGTGCCACTGACTCAGTTCCACCCTGTAGCAACCCTATATAGGGTTTCCAAGGAGTGGCTGGTGAGCTTTAACCACCGAAATTGCAGCTCAGTCTGACCTTACAGTCTAGCACATTAACCTACCAAACACAGACTACATTGTACTGTAAGATAAATTTTGATGTGCTGTTTTTGATGATGAATATAATGACATTTCTCTTTAATTTGTTGTTATGATATAGAAAACCATAGATGTACACACTCAAAATAGCCAATACCAGTCCATTTCAGCTTATTAATGCCTAGAATGGAGTTCTGGTGAGGTGCTGTTGGTTAATGCACTGGACTGCAAGGTCAATTTGAACCGCAATGCTGGAAGTTCAAGCTCACTAGCTGTTTCTTGGAAACTCTACATTGACAGAGAGTTCCAGAGGTTCAAGCTGGATTCAGAAGAGGATGTGGAATGAGGGATATCATTGCTGATGTCAGATGGATCTTGGCTGAAAGCAGAGAATACCAACAAGATGTTTACTTATGCTTTATTGACTATGCAAAGACTTTTGACTGTGTGAATCATGACAAGCTAAGTGTGTGAAGTAAGAGTGTTCCAGAACACTTAATTATGCTCATGAGGAATCTGTACATAGACCAAGAGGCAATCATTTGAACAGAACAAGGGAACACTGAATGGTTTAAAATTAGGAAAGGTGTGCATCAGGGCTATATTCTTTCACTGTATTTATTCAAACAGTATGCTGAACAAATAATCTGAGAAACTGGATTATATAAAAAGAACGTGGCATCTAGATTGGATGAAGGCTAATTAACAACCTGTGATATGTAGGTGATACAATCTTGCTTGCTGAAGACCAAGAGGACTTACAGTACTTACTGATTAAGATCAAAGACCACAGCCTGCAATAT
>NW_006408988.1:608134-609559 GCF_000296735.1 Chrysochloris asiatica
TAGCAATGATTGTGAGGCTGGCCCAGGACTGGGCAGTGTTTTGTTCTGTTGTGCATAGGGTTACTGTGAGTCAGTATTGACTCAATGGCAGCTAACAACAACAAGGAGTTGGAGCTGACTCAATGGCACTTAACAACAACAACAATGACTAGTATATCCATCTTTATGCCTTACATTCATTTAGACAACTTCCCATTTTCCTGGCTTCATACTTTGTACATTCTGCATTCTGATTTTTAATGGATGTTTCCAACTGTTCTTCCTCTTTTGCAGTTGTGTACTATCAGCAAGTGAAAGTTTTAAAAGCTATACTCCATTTGAGTCATCACAGTCAACTGTGTTTTAAGGAGGCAGCTCTTCCCCAGTTATATTTTGAGTGCCTTCCTACCTGAGGGGCTCATGTTCTGGCACTACATCTGACAACATTCTGATTCTATTCATATTGTTTTCATTTTCTGGTATTATATCTGACAGTGTTGCACTGCTGTTCATAATGTTTTCAGTGGCTAAACATTCAGAAGTAGTCTCCCTCTCCTCCTTCCTACTCTTAGTTTGGAGACCCTGATGGCATTTAAAATATCTGTGGCATAACTTTCAGCATCATAACAACATGCAGGCCACCATAGTATGGCAAACTGACAGACAAGTGGTGGAGTCTAAAGTTTAGTGGCATTTAAAGTTTTTTTCTTGAAACTGACTAAAGTGACCTAAGTAACACATAAGTGCTTCAAATCAGATTCACTTAATGTGTGCAAATAGAACAGTCTGAAAATGGAGACTTACCTCCATTTTATAGTCTTGACATGAGTCTAGAGTCTGTATTGAATTTTTCAAGCCACTTTTCTAACAAGAGCTCCTCTAACCATATACCCTAAAGGAAAACTACTTTTTTCTCTGAGGTCTAGCAGGCATAGTGTATCACAATCTATTTCCAGAGAATCTTTCCTCTTTGGTCAAAAAATGCAAGATACAGTAGCTTATACCTAAAGGGTCTTTATGCATGGCATTATTATCAAATCTTTACAAGGGATTCTTAGAAGCAGACATGTGGAGAAAACAATTTTTATAGCAGGTAACCTAAAAAAACCTGTGCTGAAGTTGTCTTGTAACCATCCTGTACTAATCTGAAGAGCACTTATGCTTGCAATTATGTACCCTTAATCAATCACGTAATTCCATATATTTTATTATCCACTGATCCTTGCTAAATTCCTATTTTTAGATATCTCACCTTTGACTCCTCTGGTTGTCTTTCAGCTAGTTAGGATTTTGTATCTTTTATTTCCTACTCTAACTGTACAAAATTATATTTTTCCTTATTATCCAGAAAAAGCAAGGAGCTCTGGTAGCGTAGTGGTTACGAATCGGGCTGCGAACCTTAAGGTCAGCGGTTCGAAACTACCAGCTGCTCCGCGGGAGAAAGAT
>NW_006408988.1:610389-614891 GCF_000296735.1 Chrysochloris asiatica
AAAAAAAAAAAAAAAAGAAGAAGGTGGAATTTTCACCGACCCAGTACAAATTCAGGACTCTTAGGGACCCATAGTGGCATCCAGCTCCCTCTTTAGCAAACTTCAGCTGGTTAACACCATGATGGATAGTCTTGCCATAGGTTGCATGTTTAGGGACTGGGCATTTGTGGCCACCTCTGCTCACATGAATCCAATAGATGACATAACATGGCTTTGCCTTGTATCCCAGTCTGCATGCCTTATCTGAGCAGGTAGGACTGGGGGGCCCGTGCAACACAGAGAGCTGGCGGTACTGCCAACAGCTGACCCACAGGAGAAATTGCATCACATAGGAATGCTTCTTCCTGCATAGTTACTGGATGTACTTGTAAGCACCCATTTCGTTTTACCCTGATGGCTGCCACCAGACAGAAAGGAAGAAGCTTTTTTACCCCCTCTCATCAAGGCTTTTAAAGTACATTTTTAGTCCAGTCATGTAAGTTATTACTATTTAATAATATATAATTTACCAAATTTCTGATCTTAGAATCACTTTAAAATCAAATAGAACGCTAACATACTTGTTGTTAAGTACCATTGATTTGATTCTGACACATTGCAACCCTGTACAGGGTTTCCAAGGAGCCGCTTGTAAATTTGAACTGCCAACCACGCTGTTCAAACCAACTTTGAGATCCAATGCATTATCCCATAGCATCAAACCAAGACTCAGCTAACATGCAAAGCAACAGCAAAAATGACACAAGCCATTTTTTTTTTTTTCTCAGAGCATACTCTACTCACCTGGGTTAAATAATTCATTGCAATGTCCCCACATATCTCTGACATCATAATCCAGTTATGGGTTTTATTAGGGAAGTTAACAGGTTACATTGCAAGATCACAAAATGCTTAGGGCCCAGTTCTTTAAGTCCAGAAAGCCTCTCCTCAGCCATTCCCACAGGGAGGCCTCTCTCTGACCCTTGGCCCATTGGCTTGACCTTTACCCTGTTCCAGCAGTGTTATAAAGCTATTTCAGTCTTGCTGATAACTGGCCAAAAGGACACTTCACTCTTCTATAAGCCCTAACCAAAAGGTACTTGTCTCTATTTCATAGGCCAGCAAACTTGTCTCCCTTAATTAAGTCCCTGGAGGTGTCACACTCCAAAAGCAAGCCTCCTGCCCACAGATACTTAGTTTTAGTGGGACAGGAAGCCCATTACTCTGTCTTATGGACTTGGTGCTGCTGCTCCTCTACCACTTCTCCAGTGTCACAACTTTCTGTCCATGGATCAAGGAGGTTCAGTGTCCAAAAGACACATCCCACTCCTGGTTCTTCTTCCAGGATGCTGGTGAGATCCCTCATTCCTCTCATTCCTGTTTCTGAGATGGCTTGTTTTATCCATGTTAGAATTCTAAATTTTTACAATCACAGTTAATTCTGTTACCCACTAACAATTGAAAGAGATAATCCTATCAGCATGTTCTCCCATATTCTCTTACCCAGATCCATCAGGGCAAAAAAAAGTAGTTTGTGGGGGTTTCAAAGACTGTGATAGAAAAGTCATATGAAGCATTTCACTGCACTACATCAGCTAATGTTATACACATATGATAACACCAATCCTACTGTTTAATAGTGATTTTTGAATTTGAATTCCTCTTCTGCATTTGCATGGCAAGTGACTTGAGATGGACAGAAAAGAAATAAGAATTATTTTTGCATAAAATAAGTAATGAAGTAAAATTGCCCCTTGAGCATAAAGTATCAGTGTCAATCTCTAGCACCCAAACATCTGGGGAAAGAAAGTAAACCTAGCACTCTCAAGACAATGAATGTGATTAAATATTAATCTAACAAATATGGAAGGCCAGTGTGTATTGAGTCCCATTGGTTTAATTTGGGCATATGGTAATTTACTGGGCTGGAGTAGAAATAATAATTCTGTAAGGATCTCATAAGCTCATTAGAAACACACTGAGAAAGCTTAATGTCCTACAATTCACAGCTTTTTCATCCCTTTGATAGTGATTCCCTCTTGCCCTGTTTGCTGCTGGATTTTGCACACTGGTGATACTATGGTTGTTTTCAAACATACTCCAGAAAATGAAAGGTGTTTTTTCAAAAGAGATTTAAGTCACCAGGAAACATAAAGCCAACATTCCAGGGTTGTGGCACATGCTGTTAGGATGAAAAATGTTTCCTGTTTTGTTAATCATGATAAGATTGTTTAGCTATTAAGTACTGTATAGTACAACTAATCAAAAGCTCAAAAATCATACATAATTGAACAGAAATAATCATTCTCCCTTAGCTGCTATTGATTCCTACCTCAGCTTTCTCTGGACTTACAAAAGATTAAATTTTAAATTATATAGGGGAAATACATATCAGAACTAAAAAGAAACACAGTGTTCAGCTGCTTTGCTCACCATCAGGTATAACCCATAAAAATTTGACATTAATAGGCTAAAGCTAAGTGGTACCTAAACAAGAATGGCCTCCATTAAACCTCCCCCCTCAGTTTGTTTGTTTTTTTTTTTTTTTTTTTTTTTCCTCTTCACTAATTGGTGTGGCTCTGTAGGATCAGCACTGGACCGAGAACCACAAGTTTGTCAGTTCAATCTCATAAGCCGTTCCTCAGAAACCCTATATTGGGTCTCTATGAGTCAAAATCAACTAGATAACATTTAACAACTACAACATTAATTGTTAGGATCAAATACAAAACAGTCTGGGTTCCAACATACTTGCCTATCAGATGATAATGTTCTGAGAAGGTGTGAGAGTTCTGGCTATGAGCTCTCCTGCACTGGGCTGCTAATCACAAGGTCAGTGGTTCAAACTCACCAACCACTCTTTGGAAACCCTATACAGGGTCAGTATGAATCAGAACCAACTTGAAGGTATACAACAGCAACAATGACATGTATGTTCTTATGATATCAGTCAGGAACAGTAGGTAACTAATTCAAATGAGGGAGGTTTATTCTGATTCTTCACAGGGAAAATGGGTAAAGAGAGGGGTAGGGGAGAAAGATCATTTAAAAGTTTCCTGCATTTAAAGATGTGTTATATTTCACATTTACTATTTTCAAAAAAGCCAAGATAAAATTTCAATCCTGGACTCTTGAAGAGTTTCAGTTTTCTAAGATGTTAAGTACTACAAGATAGGGTATGAAAAGTGACAGCTGTACTAAAATCTGTACTGTGGATTTGGCAACATAATTTGACACACAGATTTCAAATAAAAACAAAAGCTTGTTACCATGGAATCAATGCTTACTCATGGCAATCCCGTATGTTACAGAGTAGAACTGTTCCATAATCTTCACAGGAAGAGCACTACTGGTGCAGTCACTAAAGCTCTTGACTGCTAACTGGAAAGTCAGCAGTTCAAAACCACAAGTAACTCCAGAGGAGAAAATCTTACAGTAGTTTTCTGTAAAGATTGTAGCCTTGGAAATCTTTCGGGGCAGGTCTACTCTGTTCTACAGTGTCACTACAAGTTAGAATTGACCTGATGGAAATGGGTTTGGCTGTTCCCACCATCACCACCCATGATTATATGGTTTATTAGGGAACTAACACATTACAATTTGAGATCAGAAGTGACTCAGATTACAATTCTTCAATCAGGACCGTCTCTGCTCAGCAATGCCCCAAGGCAAGTCTCTCTGGCCTGATCTCTGCCTTATTTGGACAATTTACAAGCCTTTTTTGGTTCTGCCAATAAGTGCCCAGAATCATTCCAATTCACCACCAAGTCACTTGCTTGAAAGCATTCAGCTCTCTTGCTCTGCAGGCTGAGAAGCCCCCTGTTCTGCCTCATTCTGGTCTCTTGGTTCTACTGCATCTGATGTTGCAGTCTCTCTTCTGTTGCCTCTTGCTGACTCTGGTTTCACAGCTCTCTATCTCCAAGATCAAGAAGATTCTCAGTATAGGTGCCATTAAGTGATTGTGCTGTTGTTGTTGTTAAGTGCCTTCGAGTCGGAGCTGACCCATAGCGACCCTGTACAGGGTTTCCGAGGGTGTAAATCCTTACGGGAGTAGAAAGCCTCATCTTTCTCCCGCGGAGCGGCTGGTAGTTTCGAACCACTGACCTTAAGGTTCGCGGATTTTGGGTAATCTTTACAGAAGCTTGTTATCAGACCTTTCAAAATCCCAACCCATTCAGATTAGCAGATGAGCACAAACTTTGTGCCACCTAGGGACTACTAGTTTTGCTGTTGTAGTTTAAATAAATCAAATATAATCAGCAAGAAAGAAAAATATTAGGAAAGTTCATACATTACTCAGGTATTATTTACATTTATCATGTGGTATTGTTCTAAAGCAGCGAGATCTTCAAAGCAGCGAGATCTTCAATGCAGTGAGATCTTCAAGGCAGCGAGATCTTTTGAAGCAGCGAGGTCTAACCACTACACTACCAGTCCTTGTCCTTCAAGATGGCGGATCAGGTATATGTGTAGTGAGGAGCTTGGTCAACAACAACATGGAACACCAGGCCAAGAGGGCTCAC